>NC_137678.1:57169073-57216573 GCF_963989245.1 Nansenia antarctica | reverse complement strand
AATGTATCTGCAAATGAGCAAACCTTCAGTCACTCTTTAAGTCCATACTGACTGTATGAAGTTTACACTCCAGTGATTTCATCCCTGTGCGCCATGATGCGCCAAGCCATCTGACAGCCTCTAACCTCACTGGGATGGATGGAAAGCAGTGGAGGCCGCTGTAGGTAGAAATCGGAGGATAGGCTCATTGTAAATGCACGAGACAGGATGGGGAATGGTGTCATAGCATTCCTCATTCTGATCCATGCGTTACAATGAGCCCGACCTCCGATTCCTACCTCCGCCGGCCTCCCCTGACGTACAGTACGATGTAGATGCATTGCAGTTGGCGGTGCTCAGTATTTTCGTCCACTAGGTGGCTCCCTCACCTCTCCTGCCTTTTCTCTCTCCATGTCTGGAACTGCTCTGTGCTGTTCCCACTCAAGGTGGCTATTAAAGGCTTGACCAGTGGTGCAGTAGGCTACTTGTCAACGCCGTGGCACCAAGATGAAAGATGTACCTCAGTCTTACCTCATTCTGTTCAGTTATTTCACTCCCTGTGTTGTATTTGCTATCACACAGTAACAGTACGGTCAACCTGCTCCTAGACTAGACATGCACTGAGGTGTAAATGCTTCTACCGGTTTTTTATTACATCGACTCTCCCTCCCCACACATTCACATTGGCCGCGCTTCCGGATTTTACAAGAGAGAGAGGACACATCCTCTGTCCTTGTCCGCGATTCTCCAGAGAGACATTTCAGAAAGAGACCCTCCCGAAAAGGCATTTTTCGTTCCCTGAAAACAGCCAGACAGAAACCGCCAGGGGAATCATTCTAAAGGTCACACCCAAACAAAAAACCACAGATAAACTTTTCTCTCTGTTTCAGGCTTTTTCAGAGACGGCCCAGACAGTGCTAACACTGCATGTATGCGTGCTGCCTCATCACCCCCCCTCCATGCAGCGAGGACCCTTCCCCGGTGATGACTAAGCATTACCCTCCTCCATTAGCATGGCGTGTGAACGAGTCAGCAGGATGGTCAGGAAACAGCATTGAGCTAAACGGTAGAGCGGCGCACATCTACATAGTGTCCCTGTGTGACCAGCTCAGAGGCCTTGCGGTTAGCGTCTCCGCCCTGAGATTGGGAGGTTGTGAGGTTGTGAGTTCGATCCCCGGCCGAGTCGTACCAAAGACTATAAAAATGGTACCTGATGCCTCCCTGCTTGGCACTCAGACCCTGCAATATACCAGCGTCATGTCCAGGGGGTGGACTTGTACGTCAAGCTGCCTCATGCTACAGAAATAGGCTCCTGACGTAAGGGCTGGGATGTGGATGTGAAGGGATGAAGGGATGGCATCAGGGAAAGAAAAGGGCCTGTTGGTATATAAAACCTTCCTTCCTTCCTTCCTTGAGGAAATTACTCATCTGACTGTGATTGGTGGAAACGTTGCCATGACGAGCTGCTCGCATCGATCAGTCCAATCATGTTAAATCAGTGATTACTTTTCGAGGAAGGACGGATGCATTTGAACGTATTAGAAGCCTCTTACAGACCCCCCCAACCCCCCCTCCCAACCCCTCCACCCAACCCCTCCACCCAACCCCCCCAACCCCCCCTCCCAACCTCTCCCGCCTGCCTTGATCTGGTGGCCCTGCTCAGACATGCGGAGGTGAGATGTGATGAGAGAGGAGATGAAACAGCACAGAGGGGAGGGAGACGGACGGACGGACGGACGGAGAGAGAGAGAGAGAGAGAGAGAGAGAGCTCCATTTTCAGGGCTGAGCCTCAAACTGCAAAAGTTGTTTCTTTTTTGTCGCCTTCTCCTTTGTGATTGATTTTGCGTTACCCTGGCAACATCATCGTACAGCATATACACACACACACACACACACACGCAAGCACACACGCATGGGCACACAAACACACACACACACACACACTCACTCACAAATGCACTATGCACTATTGCACATCTGGTTACATGCCTAACTGCCTTTTGTCGCCGTTGTACTTGTACTCTGTCAATGACAATAAAGTAGAATCTAATCTAATCTAAACCTGCTCACACCCCCCAGGCCCCCAACAAGTTAGGAGGAGAACAGAAAACCTGCAGTTTGAGAGACTGAAGCAAAGAGCCTCCCGGAATCCTTAAACATTCCAGAATCATCTGCGCTGGGTCTGGGCCGGTCATGTGACCCTGGTAAGGATACTCCATATTCCGTAGCAGGAGTCAGGAGCGGTGAGGCTGTGATTCATCTCACAGTGAGGAGGAGGAGGAGATAAGGAGAGGGCCTATGAAACACTGGGAATAGACCATTAAAAGATAATATTGCAGAGAGAAAGCCTGGACGCTGTGATTAGAACCTATCAACCTATCACAGCGGTTATTCTAATACCCCTCCTGCCTGTAAAACACCTGCTTACTGGAGGGCACTATACTAGGAGAGGAGCCCCACCAATTAAATGACTTTAATTGGGAGTATGAATCATTCAAAGTCACAACCCCCGTAAGCAGTGATTCTTTGCGTGGCTATATTTTACTCTACTATCTATCTAGCTATCTATCTATGTGAAATAGTGGTTCCATGTGGTTGTGGTCGTGATAGTTCTTAATCAGCATTGACTGATAGGTTTATTACAAAGGTAATTACACCGTTACAATTAGTTTTGCACTGTTGTTACCTCCTGTCGTTCCTCTAGTCACAGTCTGTTTCTAACGTGATCGTCTCCCTGTAAAGACTCCAGACAGGGAGTGTATGGGGGAGGCTGTGGCGCAGGAGGTAGAGCCGGCGTCTAACGATTGCAAGGTCGGCAGATCGGCGGTTCGAACCCCGGCTGGCCACATGTCGAGGTGTCTTTGGGCAAGACACTGAACCCCAAATTGCTCCCAATGAGCGGGCCGGCACCTTGCATGGTAGCTTGCCACTATTGGTGTGTGAATGGGTGAATGAGAGGCCGTTGTAAAGCACTTTGGAATAAGGCGCAGCTATATACGTGCAGTCCATTTACCGTACCGACCTTTATGGATTTCCTCTGGGCCGCCAGTGCAGAAATGTGCCTGGGAGTGGCGGATCTTTATAGACAGATTTGAGCTCTCTATCTGAACCGCTACGGTCCACCTGGGATTGTCTTTCAGATCCAGCGCAGGGCAGCTTTGGCCTTGGCCAGATGGAAGGATAGACCCAGTGGTGTAGTCTAGTGTTTTCTAGTGGGTATACTGTGATTTCCCTCCCAGCCTCATATCGTTCATTTCGCAAATAAAAATAAATCTGCGCTGCCTGTCGAACGTCATATACTGTATATCTAAATGACATGTTATAAGGCTGATCTGTGCATGATAGTGCTGTATTTTGGCATATTTCATGTCGCATCTCCCCCCGTTGATGGTATATGACGTTATAGTCAGTCCCAATGGTCCAAAATTCAAGTGCTTCGTAACACAGACGGGGTGAATTTTATGAATGAAAGTGAAAGTTCTGTCACAAAACGCTTTTACGTATCCTCACACATTTTTAAGTGGGTATATGGAAATCCTTGGCCTTTCCTAGTGGGTATACGGCGTAGTCCTGCGTATCACCTAGACTACACCACTGGATAGACCCTCAAACACAGAGCGAAAGAGAGAGAGAGAGGGAGAGACCAGCAGAGAGAGAGAGAGAGAGAGAGAGAGAGAGAGAGGGAGAGAGAGAGAGATGGAGAGAGAGAGAGAGAGAGATGGAGAGAGAGAGAGAGAGAGAGAGGGAGAGACCAGCAGAGAGAGAGAGAGAGAGAGGGAGAGACCAGCAGAGAGAGAGAGAGAGAGAGAGGGAGAGACCAGCAGAGAGAGAGAGAGAGAGGGAGAGACCAGCAGAGAGAGAGAGAGAGAGGGAGAGACCAGCAGAGAGAGAGAGAGAGAGAGAGAGGGGGAGAGACCAGCAGAGAGAGAGAGAGAGAGAGAGGGGGGGGAGAGAGAGAGAGGGGGAGAGAGACCAGCAGAGAGAGAGAGAGAGAGAGAGACCAGCAGAGAGAGAGAGAGAGACCAGCAGAGAGAGAGAGAGAGAGAGAGAGAGAGAGAGAGAGAGAGAGATGGAGAGAGAGAGAGAGGGGGAGAGAGACCAGCAGAGAGAGAGAGAGAGACCAGCAGAGAGAGAGAGAGAGAGAGAGAGAGGGAGAGAGAGAGAGAGATGGAGAGAGAGAGAGAGAGAGAGAGAGAGAGAGAGAGAGAGAGAGAGAGAGAGAGAGAGAGAGAGAGAGGGAGAGAGAGACTCACTTTGAGACAGCCTGGCATGTGCCAAGGTTACCACTAATGGACACAGGAAGCCATCATGGGAGGTCAAAGATAGTAATAGTATTTAATGTAGTGTGAGATATGCAGTGAGATGTTGTCTGTGTTATACAGTACCAGTCAACACATTCAATTGAATGAGGAAGTGTATCCAAACTTTTGACTGGTACTCTATGTAGTTATGCAGATATATATTTACTTTTGTAATATATGTATATTTAATCCATTTAGTGACATGCAAGCTGTCTTTTTTTTGTCTTGGCTACCTTTCTTCATGTCTCATGTCTTTTTTGCTAAACGAAATGTGACTGTGATCTTGATTTTGTGCATCAGAATGTTGTTTTGTAGTAGTACCGGCTCAAACTCAACCAGATCCAGATGTTCCTGGATGACTACATGATACCTCACGTAGAGTCAAATATCGTGATCCATTTCGTGGCTCATCAACGTGATATCATCTTTTTTCACCAATGGAGTATGTTACGTTGGTCTTAAAATAAGTGTGGGTATCTTTAATCACGCGGATGAAGGAGGAGTAGTTACCGGTAAAGACACCTGTTGTTAGGGTTAGGGTTAGGGTTAGGGTTGGGTTAGGGCTAGGACACCTGTTATGAGGAAGTTAATAATGATAATTAATGATAATTGTTCCAATCACTCTTTTGTTTATTTTTACTGTCACGTGATCTGTTGACAGATGTAGTAGGAAGTGTCTTAAACGGGCAATCTGAGATTCAAACAACAAGAAAGCAGCCAGTCATCCTGCACCTTGTTGGGTAAACAGCTGAGGGACGGGGCTGGAGAGATGTCATCATCTACGTACGGTCTTAAAAAAAGTGACACCTGTCAGGAAGGGTTATGTAACCCAGACGTATAGAGCCTATAAATAACCCTAACCCTATAAATAGGAAATCAAATTCTTAACTAAATGAATGAATTCTAACCTACTAGATACCACACTTGTTGTATGATTAAAACACTTGTGACTTGAAGTGGTGTTTCACGCAATAAATGTGAGCAATGATGGAGCGAGAGAGAGAGATTGCTTAGCGTAGAGCAGCCAATCAGGAGGCGGGAAGCGCGAGCGGGTGTTAGGACACCTGTTATGAGGAAGGGTTAGGGTTAGGACACCTGTTATGAGGAAGTTAATAATGATAATTAATGATAATTGTTCCAATCACTCTTTTGTTTATTTTTACTGTCAGGTGATTTGTTGACAGATGTAAGGCAAGGCAAGTTTATTTGTATAGCACATTTCATACAACAGGGGCAATTCAAAGTGCTTTACATGCATTATTAAAAAATACAGCAAGAGGAGCATAAGAAAATAAAAATTACAATGAATAAAAGCAAATATAAGAAGTAAATAGATAAAACATTTAAAAAGACAATAGTTAATGGAAAAAAGACATTGATAGAAGTGTTTGTGTTTAATCATAACTGGTGCAAAACATGAAGGTTTTTAGCTTAGATGTAAATATTTTAAGGGTTTGGGCCTGTTTGATTTCTTCAGGGAGTTTGTTCCAGGAGCATGCAGCAGCGTGACTGAAAGCTGCTGCACCGTGTTTCGTTTTTACTCTTGCAGAATGTAGAAGGAAGTGTCTTAAAGGGGCAATCTGAGATTCAAACAACAACAGAGCAGTCACTCACCCTGCACCTTTCTGGGTAAACAGCTGAGGGACGGGGTTGGAGAGATGTCATCAATTCATAGACGGAGGAAGGACTGACCATCCACTGAATAAATAACAGCCAGTGGACCAATGAGAGTGAGAGCCAGTCATTGTTGAATCCAATCAGCCTCATACCTTGTTTGTCCAATCAGCTTCATACCTTGTTTGTCCAATCAGCCTCATACCTTGTTTGTCCAGTCAGCCTCACACCTTGTTTGTCCAATCAGCTTCATACCTTGTTTGTCCAATCAGCCTCATACCTTGTTTGTCCAATCAGCCTCACACCTTGTTTGTCCAATCAGCCTCATACCTTGTTTGTCCAGTCAGCCTCATATCTTGTTTGTCCAATCAGCCTCATATCTTGTTTGTCCAATCAGCCTCACACCTTGTTTGTCCAATCAGTCTCATACCTTGTTTGTCCAGTCAGCCTCACACCTTGTTTGTCCAATCAGCCTCACACCTTGTTTGTCCAGTCAGCCTCACACCTTGTTTGTCCAATCAGCCTCATACCTTGTTTGTCCAGTCAGCCTCACACCTTGTTTGTCCAATCAGCCTCACACCTTGTTTGTCCAGTCAGCCTCACACCTTGTTTGTCCAGTCAGCCTCACACCTTGTTTGTCCAGTCAGCCTCACACCTTGTTTGTCCAATCAGCCTCATATCTTGTTTGTCCAGTCAGCCTCACACCTTGTTTGTCCAATCAGCCTCATACGTTGTTTGTCCAATCAGCCTCATACCTTGTTTGTCCAATCAGCCTCATATCTTGTTTGTCCAGTCAGCCTCACACCTTGTTTGTCCAATCAGCCTCATACCTTGTTTGTCCAATCAGCCTCATACATTGTTTGTCCAATCAGCCTCATATCTTGTTTGTCCAATCAGCCTCATACCTTGTTTGTCCAATCAGCCTCATATCTTGTTTGTCCAATCAGCCTCATACCTTGTTTGTCCAATCAGCCTCATATCTTGTTTGTCCAATCAGCTTCATACCTTGTTTGTCCAATCAGCCTCACACCTTGTTTGTCCAATCAGCTTCATACCTTGTTTGTCCAGTCAGCCTCATACCTTGTTTGTCCAATCAGCCTCATATCTTGTTTGTCCAATCAGCTTCATACCTTGTTTGTCCAATCAGCCTCACACCTTGTTTGTCCAATCAGCTTCATACCTTGTTTGTCCAGTCAGCCTCATACCTTGTTTGTCCAATCAGCCTCATATCTTGTTTGTCCAATCAGTCTCATACCTTGTTTGTCCAATCAGCCTCATACCTTGTTTGTCCAATCAGCCTCATATCTTGTTTGTCCAATCAGCCTCATATCTTGTTTGTCCAATCAGCTTCATACCTTGTTTGTCCAGTCAGCCTCATACGTTGTGTTCAGAGGCCCAATGTCTCCTCTAGAATCGTCCACATCCCTCGTCCAAATTCTCATTAGGTGATTATTTTTTTGTCATCAGTATTTTATTGAATTTTTCAATAAACACATTTCTTGACTTATACAACTTTTGTATAAAATGGTAACAATATCACCGAATTAAGTCTTGCTGTCATCAAACAGAAATAATACAGAGAAAAGAACAAAATATAAAATAAAAAAAGCACCCATCATTAGGTGATTATTGAAAAATGACCCTTCGTGTTTTGAGCCTGTAATCGTTGAATCTCTCAAACTGGTAGATAACTGACTGACATTTTGAGCCCACATTTTGTGCCAGACACCTGTTAATTAAGTCTGGCGCTTTCCGTATCTAAATAAAGGATAAATAAACATGTTCCAGGAAGCAGACAGTGTTACCACATATGGTACGTCTCTAATAAATAACTAATGACTAAAAGCGTATGCTTAGTTCCTGTTAAGGTGTGTGTGTGTGTACATATGTGTGTATGTGTGTTTGTGTGTATGTGTGTTTTGACTGATTTATTGCCATGCAATCAATTTGCCAGTCAATTGTTGGAATTTGTTTGTTTTTTTGCTCTAGGTACATGGTCTAGGTACAGGGTCTAGGTACAGGTCTAGGTACAGGGTCTAGGGCAGGGGTCGGCAATAGGCGGCCCGTGGGCCATTGCTGGCCCGTCACCAATAATATTTGGCCCAGCAGATTATTTTGAGAATCCACTTTTTTTTTTTTTTTTTACAATATCGGACCGACAGTCCAACACCGCGCCTATAATGTCCGAATAGAGAATCTACCTCCACCTGAATAATGCGTATTGTACTTGTATCCATGTTGAGAGTGAATGACACAGGGACAGACAATCAGGCAGCGGGGTGCACCGAAGCGCACTGACGCTGAACCCCTCATAGTGAATCATAAGCAGGTGGACACGGCGTGGTGCTGAAATAGCCAACATGCGGTGTGTGGTTTGAAAAAAATAACATCAGCTCATTAAATCATTCAAACGTAATGTTTACGTATGTGACTGCAACACACATATGAACAGTAACAAAGCAAATTCTGTTTAATTTTCTGAAAAACATTGACAACAAAATCGGCGCAAAGTGGTGGTAGGCCTATGCTCCTGAAACGACAGAGCAAACACGCTATTAGGGATAATAAGTACAATGAGCCATTCATTCAAAATATACAAAATACAATTAGGTTATTAAATACAATAACGACAGGCTTGGTACTCACTTAATGTGAAAAGTGGCATCTCCCATCGGTCACTATTTGCTTGATATCTGGTGATATTGACGTCACTTTAATCCGCAGGCAGTTTATTTTTATTTTTATGCATCAATCGATTCCTCTCGTGCGTCTTTATCACATTCATTGACGAAAAGGACGACTTGTATAGAAAGGGAACATCGTGAGCACGGAAGATGTGAGTCTCACAACGGCTCTGCATTGATAAACCAGGTAGGATGAATTTATTGTTCGCTGTCCATTCCTCTTTAAATGCCCTGTTTCCACCGTAAACTTTCCTCTTTAGACCTTTGGAGAGTGACATGATGTTTCTCTTGCTAGCAGGTTAACTGTTTAGCTAACTTCACCCGGCACGCAAACAACCAATCCAATAATAAATAGTGTGACCTTGTCTGGGAGGAGGGGGGAATAATTCAGAATAAAACGATGTTAAATAATTATTAGAATAAGTTAGGCTGCGATACATCGTCAGTCCACATATTTATTATTCAAAACTATGGAAAAGGGTGAAACTACGTTTCAACGTTGTTGAGAATCACAACACAAACTTGCTAGTCAAGCCTAATACTGCAACGTAATGGATTGGACTGCTACCTAGTTAACTAGAACACTACTTTACATTGTTAGCAGGCTCACAAAACAAGCTGTGTTAGTTGACTAGCGATGTGTACATTTTTTGAAAGAAAAGTCAAAGCATTAGAACGTGTCACATTTTTTAACAATCAATTACTTAAATTAGCCTTTGATTATGTTCTGGCCCGCCATCTAGTGGCTCAAATTTTTTTGGGCCCGAGGCCAAACCTAATTGCCGACCCCTGGTCTAGGGTCTAGGTACAGGGTCTAGGTACAGGTCTAGGAACAGGGTCTAGGTACAGGGTCTAGGTACAGGGTCTAGGGTCTAGGTACAGGGTCTAGGGTCTAGGTACAGGTCTAGGTACAGGTCTAGGTACAGGGTCTAGGTACAGGGTCTAGGTACAGGGTCTAGGCACAGGGTCTAGGTACAGGGTCTAGGTACAGGGTCTAGGTACAGGGTCTAGGTACAGGGTCTAGGGTCTAGGTACAGGGTCTAGGTACAGGTCTAGGTACAGGGTCTAGGTACAGGGTCTAGGTACAGGGTCTAGGTACAGGGTCTAGGCACAGGGTCTAGGTATAGGGTCTAGGTACAGGTCTAGGCACAGGGTCTAGGTACAGGGTCTAGGTACAGGGTCTAGGTACAGGGTCTAGGTACAGGGTCTAGGTACAGGGTCTAGGTACAGGGTCTAGGTACAGGGTCTAGGGTCTAGGTACAGGGTCTAGGTACAGGGTCTAGGTACAGGGTCTAGGTACAGGGTCTAGGTACAGGGTCTAGGTACAGGGTCTAGGTACAGGGTCTAGGTACAGGGTCTAGGTACAGGGTCTAGGCACAGGGTCTAGGTACAGGGTCTAGGGTCTAGGTACAGGGTCTAGGTACAGGGTCTAGGTACAGGGTCTAGGCACAGGGGCTAAGCACAGTTTGTGTGTGAGTGTACATGCAGTACATCCTGGAGTAATGAGACCACTCTAGCATTGTGGTAGTAAACATGAGATGACCTTGTTGATATAAAACCGTTTACAGTACTGATGAGAAAAATTATCTAAAACCTCTGTTTCCTCATGTGTCTGTTGTTGTCCTGGTTCCCCCTAGCCATGTTGATGTAGAGAATAGAGTGTGATCATCTTCATGGCCCACCTCCTCAGGTGATGTTGTCTTTTCTCACCAATGAAGTATGTTGGTATTGAAAAGGTGTGGGTGTCTTTAACCAAGTGGATGAAGGAGGAGTAGTTACCGGTAGAGACACCTGTTCCATGCCTGTTATGAGGAAGTTGTTGTTATCTGTTCCAGTCATTTGTTTATTTTTAATGGCTAAGTGATTTGTGGTCTAACAGATGTGAAGGAAGTTCATCCAGGTTGCAATGCAGGTTCCCAAAAAATGTAAAGAGCAGACAGGGACAGAGCCTTCAGCGTGGCCGCACCTACCCTCTGGAACTCCCTCCCCATAGTGATCCGCAACGCCCCCCCCTACCCTGGACTCCTTCAAATTAGCCTTCAAAACTCACCTGTTCTCCAAGGCCTTTGGCCCCTAGTCATTGTTTCAGTTTTGCTTTGTTTGTTTTCTGTTTTGTCTGTCCGATCATTCCCTTGTAAAGCGTCCATGGGCTTTTTGAAAGGCACTATATACATTAAAGTTATTATAAAGAATTAGTCCCAAACTAGTTTTCTTTCCATATGTTTATTTTTTGGGGGACATTCATTGAAATGTTACCATTTGTCATTACTTTACAGCATAAATTATCTTACATTTATTCTCATCATAAATCTACATCATGATTGGCCCTCAGATTGGCCCTAACTCATTTAGTGCCAAGCGTGAATAAAGTCGTCCAAACTATCAACATTCTAGAGCCCCAAGGGTGCTGTCGTCGTAAATGTTGTCCACCTGCCAATATTAGTCCGTGTCATCAACGGTCCAACGGACCATCAAAATCAAATCATTAGAACGCTGTTGCTATGCCAACGTGCATTCTGCACATTCTCGGACTAATCGTCCAAATACTGTCTGCCTGTGACGTCATTCTACCACTGTGTGTGCCTACTACCACTGTCACTCAAAGTATTGTCGTTAGGTAAATACTTAAACACTTGGCATTCTTTTTGTTGCAGAGTGGTGTTCCCGGAATTCTTTGGCAGTGAGTTGAGTGACATCTATGACAGGAAACATGATGATGTCATTTCTCCAAAGAGACAAGAGAAATGACATTGAGGAATGTTTGTTTGTTTGCCAAATGATGTACATTGGCACAATGTTATGACTTAAATCATAAAAAAAGGAAGATAAATCAATAAATCAAATCTAAACTGAGCCCTAATCTACTTGTTCTCTCTTCCCTCATTATCACTTCATTTGAAGGATATGCTCTTCTTTTATTTCGCTTTTTTTTCTGCTTCTTTCTTTTAAACATTTAAGATGCCACACTTCTTGATCAAAGTGTTTTGTGCATATTTGAAGGTTTGATGCACAAACACCGATAAGCTTCCTATCTCTGAAGCAGTGAAGCGATTGGAAACTTGAATGCTTCTTTATGTAATCATGGGCGTTGGAAGCTCTGCGCGAGGCTATATAAGGCCACAGGTATGAACCAGCGGTGCAGTCTGGTGTGCTGGGACCACGTCTTCAGAGACATCATGAGAACCACTGCAACCACCCTGCTAGGGCTGCTGCTCCTGACTGCCACTCATGGTAGGTCTCCATCGTCTAACGCTGCTTTGTGTTAAACATTCTGCACCAAACTTGGAATTATGCATTGTGACTGTGTACATTTTTTATATCTGTATTGTGAATTGTATAGGGGACCAAAATAAACATTCTCAATCAATCTCAATCAATTGATCTGGGTCCTGTTTGCTTGAGCAAAACAGTGTTGAACTGTGCAGAAAAATTATTTAGAAAATAAATAATTGTTGTTATTGTTGTTTTTCTTTTATCATTATTTTTTTATCATTTGTTTACTTTTTTTGTTTGTTTTGTTTTGTTTTCTGTTGATATGTTTGTGATGTACCTGTGTGTTTGTGTTGTAAAACTGAAAACCCCATAAATAAATCCTAAAAATAAATAAATAATAATAATACCAAACAACCAAACTATACTCTACAACGTGATTGTTATTGTTCCTTGTCTTTAACAGCTGTGCTTATTCAACCAGAGTGTAAATAAACAGAGTGGATATGTACGGCACGCCCGGCAATGTCCGGCTGTAGTATTCACAACTCCCATTGGATCTATTCTAACTGTTATGATTACTGTTGGGCCTTAACTTTGCTCTCTCCTTGGGACTGTTGTTGCTCAAGCAACTCTGGGCCCTCAATCAGGGCCGGTCCTAGGCATAGGCGAACTAGGCGGTCGCCTAGGGCGCCAAATGCCTGGGGTGTGCCAAATGTTTACATTTAAATAATTTTGTCTCTATGAATTTCATGTCTCTATGAAAATATGTCTCAGCCTACTGTCTATTTTTGTCTTGAAACCATTGTTGTCCATATTTTTACTGCTGAATGTGTGGGTGGTGATGAGGCAGTACTGGTGGCTTAATGTGGTGGGGGTGGGGGGGGGGCATCAAATCATACTCTCGCCTAGGGCACCTAAATGCCTAGGACCGGCCCTGAATTCGGGGCCGTCAATAATCTCATCCTCCGTCATGTCTGTACGCTCACATGCTTCATGTCTGTCTCTCCAGCATGGAAGTGTCAGGAAGTACCACAGATCACTGACCTGGTGCAGATCGATGCAGGCCAGGGGCAGGTGGTTGGGACTGACGGGTCTCAGCAGGCCTTCTTCCTGAGCGGTGGTCTCTGGACCCGTCTGCCCGGCGCTCTGAAGCACGTCACCATCGGCCCCGCGGGGATGTGGGGCGTCGACCAGCAAGACAACCTCGTCAAATATGTGGCCGGGAACTGGATGCAAGTCTCTGGTATGTTGGGACAACAACTTTTTTTTTTTTATTGAGTTTTTTACATAATCTGATCCATTATGTGTTTATTAATGCCTGTGTGGTGTTATTTTTTTAAATGTTGACATTTTTGAGTTAGTAATTCATAAAATACTAAGGTTCCATCTCACAAAACATAATGGAATGTAAACACTTTGACGCTCAATATCTCTGAACTGCCCTAAACGGAGATAGAACCTTAGAATTCTAAGATCACGAATTGCATCATAATAAACTAAACTAAACTTGCCATGTTGGTCTTGAAAATACAAGTAATAACGTAGATTTATAATGTAGAAAAAATATAATGTCAGAAAACAGGTCAGATATGTCTTCATCAATATAATATATAATAATATCAAGAATTATAAAATCATATATAATAATATACTGTTATAAAGAGTCATTTGTGAGATGAACATATCTGCTGGGATATCCCTTTTCTCTGTGCTTGCTATTCGGTTGTTAAGTCGTGACGTGTTTCCGGGTCCAACGTTGGCTGAGGCGCTCTCTTCGAAATGCCTCAGTAATAATAATAATGAATTATATTTGTATAGCGCTTTTCCGAGGCTCAAAGACGCTGACAAATATGGGAAAAAACGGGAAAGTGCTGTGTCCCTTGTTGTATGAATAGATCCCAGTCTAAAAAACGATTGAACTGTCATTCTACCGCTGTAGTACACTGGTACTCTGGTGCTTTAGTACACTGGTACTCTGGTGCTTTAGTACACTGGTACTCTGGTGCTTTAGTACACTGGTACTCTGGTGCTTTAGTACACTGGTACTCTGGTGCTTTAGTACACTGGTACTCTGGTGCTTTAGTACACTGGTACTCTGGTGCTGTAGTACACTGGTACTCTGGTGCTGTAGTACACTGGTACTCTGGTGCTTTAGTACACTGGTACTCTGGTGCTGTAGTACACTGGTACTCTGGTGCTTTAGTACACTGGTACTCTGGTGCTGTAGTACACTGGTACTCTGGTGCTTTAGTACACTGGTACTCTGGTGCTTTAGTACACTGGTACTCTGGTGCTGTAGTACTCTGGTACTCTGGTGCAGGGAATTTCTGGTTTGGACCCGGAAATTGCTAAACGTCACGTTTGACGTCAGACTTAACAACCGAATTCTCTGGTTCTCAGGCAGCTCAGGTCTGAAGCAGGTGGATGCTGGGGGAAACCCGTTTGTTGTGGGCGTGACCAGGACGGACCAGGTCCAGTGTCTGACCAGCAGCTCCACGGTGGGCTTCCAGGGCGGCGGCTCGGTCCGTTTCAAACAAGTGCCAGGAAGTTTGAAGTACTACAGCTGTGGACCGTTCGGCTGCTGGGGAATCAACAACAGAAACCAAATCTTCCTGATGAACGTAAGACATGTGACACCAGCCTGGTGATTTGGGACGCAACTCAGCAATATCGTGACGTCAGAATTATAAGGTTCTATCTCAATTTTTGATCAAAATTGAGTTTTATACATAATCTGATCCATTAGGTGTTTATTAATGCCTGTGTAGCAGGGCTGGACTGGCCATCTGGCATACCGGGCATTTGCCCGGTGGGCCGGGGTAGTTTTGGGCCGAGCCGACCGGCAAAATAAAATTAAAATTAAAATAAAAAAAAAAACGTTTTTTTTTTTTTTTCAGCCGGCCCGGCCGAAAGCTACCATCGAACGGCCCATAAATCGAAAGCTACCATTGAACGGCCCATAAATCAGGGACAGCGGCCCATTGGTTGCTTTTCTATGCAGACACTGGGCTGGCCCAATCAACAGAGAGAAGGGGGTCAGGGGTCACGCACGCACGCAGCACCAGACCCAGTGGCGGCTGGTGCTAAAATGTTTGGGTGGGGCACAGGTTATGGGGGCATGCTCCACGGGGAAGAATATCAACTTTAAAATCTGGATTTACAGTCAATTTTAGCATGAGAATAGCTCTACCCCCCTGTACAGACCTCGCCATCCCCTCTACCCCCCTGTACAGACCTCTTCATCCCCTCTACCCCCCTGTACAGACCTCTTCATCCCCTCTACCCACCTCTACAGACCTCTTCATCCCCTCTACCCACCTCTACAGACCTCTCCATCCCCTCTACCCACCTCTACAGACCTCTCCATCCCCTCTACCCCCCTGTACAGACCTCTTCATCCCCTCTACCCCCTGTACAGACCTCTCCATCCCCTCTACCCCCTGTACAGACCTCTCCATCCCCTCTACCCCCCTGTACAGACCTCTCCATCCCCTCTACCCCCTGTACAGACCTCTCTATCCCCTCTACCCCCTGTACAGACCTCTTCATCCCCTCTACCCTCCTCTACAGACCTCTTCATCCCCTCTACCCTCCTCTACAGACCTCTTCATCCCCTCTACCCCCCTGTACAGACCTCTTCATCCCCTCTACCCCCCCTGTACAGACCTCTCCATCCCCTCTACCCTCTTCTACAGACCTCTCCATCCCCTCTACCCTCCTCTACAGACCTCTCCATCCCCTCTACCCCCCTGTACAGACCTCTTCATCCCCTCTACCCCCCTGTACAGACCTCTTCATACCCTCTACCCCCCTGTACAGACCTCTTCATCCCCTCTACCCCCCTGTACAGACCTCTTCATCCCCTCTACCCCTCTGTACAGACCTCTTCATCCCCTGTACAGACCTCTTCATCCCCTCTACCCCCCTGTACAGACCTCTTCATCCCCTCTACCCCCCCCTGTACAGACCTCTTCATCCCCTCTACCCCCCTGTACAGACCTCTTCATCCCCTCTACCCCCCTGTACAGACCTCTTCATCCCCTCTACCCCCCTGTACAGACCTCTCCATCCCCTCTACCCCCCCTGTACAGACCTCTTCATCACCTCTACCCCCCTGTACAGACCTCTTCATCACCTCTACCCCCCCTGTACAGACCTCTTCATCACCTCTACCCCTCTGTACAGACCTCTCCATCCCCTCTACCCCCCCCTGTACAGACCTCTTCATCACCTCTACCCCCCCTGTACAGACCTCTTCATCACCTCTACCCCCCTGTACAGACCTCTTCATCACCTCTACCCCCCCTGTACAGACCTCTTCATCCCCTCTACCCCCCTGTACAGACCTCTTCATCACCTCTACCCCCCTGTACAGACCTCTCCATCCCCTCTACCCCCCTGTACAGACCTCTTCATCCCCTCTACCCCCCTGTACAGACCTCTCCATCCCCTCTACCCCCCTGTACAGACCTCTTCATCACCTCTACCCCCCCAGTTTTCTCTACAATTTCTAAAATTTTCTCTCTACAGTTTATACACGTCAACGTGTACCGAAACACTTGTTTCCAACGTGGTCCTACGTTTCTCCTACACCAAGACACATACAAAGAGCATAGAAACATACAAAGAGCATAGAAACATACAAAGAGCATAGAAGATACAATCAGAATACAGTCTGCCATTCCTTCTCCCAGCATCGATTTGGTTTTCCTATCATGACTGAAGGACAGATGATTCACTTACAAGTTTGACTTCGGTAATAGGTCCAGTTGCAATATCAAGTTGGGAACAAAAGATGCCTCCTTCTAATCCATTTGTTCAATTTGTTTACAAAGTCCGGTAGTGGAAAGCAGAACAACGCATTTGTTACTTCACATCCCGCTAGCCATGTTTTCTTCTCATACCAACCCCTCGTAAATCCTCGGTTATACGATTTTCCAATTTTCCCTGCCTTTGTATAAACTTGCTTTATAATTAAATTTGGTCTGGGTGGTCCTAATTCCTTTACTGTTAATTTCTCCTGGTTGCTACCTACGACGGCTGAACGGTGTTTCTTTTAAAGATTCAACCGAGTTGTTCAGAACATTACTAGCCATGGTGAAACGGGTGAACGAACGTGACGCCGGCCGTATGACATGACGTAAGCACGTACGATTCTTTGTGCATGTCCCAAAACCCCATAGACAAATGACCGAATGGCCTGAAGTTACCAAAATAGATTTTACATGCAAGTCTACGAGAACAGCCTAGTGCACTTTCGAGTAGAGTCAAAGTTGCCCTGAAAGGGGCGGGACTTGAAGCTGATTGGAACATACTCCACAGAACACTAGCTGATTGGACTATGATATACTCCACAGAACACTAGCTGATTGGACTATGATATTCAGAAGCAACACTGTCTAGAAGTCATAGAAAAAAAATCTCTCTCTTCTCCCTTTGGTGGGGCATTGTCCAATTGCCCCTAATGAACCAGCCTCCCCTGACCAGACCTCCGTCTCAGTTTCGCGGTAGTTTTGGGCCGAGCCGGCCTGCAAAATAAATTTAGTTAGCCTGGATAGTTACTAGATAGATACTAAGAGAGATGGAGCGCAAAAGCACACTAAAACGGAAGGGAGGCTGGGAAAAACTTAGGGAGAAAAACAAAAAGAAACTCGAGGCAGATGCTGCCAAATGTGTAAACATTAGGGACATGTTTGCTGCACCCTCAAGTTTACCACAGCAGCAACAGCAACAGGTTGAAGAGGAGGCTGGCAGGGAGGAGCGGGAGCAGGGTACAGATACAGAGGATAGAGAGGATACAGAAGAAGCGGGGCCAAGTCAGCCTGTAACCGTTGACCCGGTAAGGAAAATATAGGTAGCTGTGTAGAGGGCTCTGCACACAGCGTGCGATTCTGTTGCGCGTCAACGTTCCATTTTGAAGTTTGAATGGAAGTCTATGAGAACATCGTAAAACATCGCATCCCAATGCACACAGCGTGCGATGCAATTTCTGTTGTATGTTCTCATAGACTTCCATTCAAACTTCAAAATGGAACGTTGACGCGCAACAGAAATCGCACGCTGTGTGCAGAGCCCTTAAGGGTGTAACGGATCGCCCCCCACGGTTCGGCACGCATGTGTACCGCGGATCAATTGCAAAATGTAACCAAGTAATAATATTACTTAATATTAGTTAATATCCCTTTTAAATCACAATGTAGAGTTGCCATGAAAAGATAGACGCGACAGTTGCGTGCTTTGTTTTACTCTAAAGCGCAATGATAGGTTGATAATGTAAAAAAAAATCTAGAACAACAAGGCTGCGTTCGTAAATTCGCTCTGGAATCTGATCACTGAGTACACTGGTCTACTTGCACTGGTACCATTGCTTACTGTATGTAGTCGTCTTTGTAGTGGTTTGGGGGAATACTACAGTTTGTCATATGACTGTACAGCACAGTATATAAGACGAGTATATAAGGCAAGTATTTTTGTGCTGGTGGGTGTGGTCCGACCGATTGGGGTGGGCCTGTCTGGGCCAAAAATGCCAGGGCCTAATTTTTGTCCCAGTCCAGCCCTGCTGTGTAGTGTTTTTTTTTTTTTAAATGTTGACATTTTTGAGTTAGTAATTCATAAAATACAAAGGTTCCATCTCACAGAACATAATGGAATGTAAAAACTTTGACGCTCAATATCTCTGAACTGCCCTAAACGGAGATAGAACCTTATCATTCTAAGCTCACGATATGTAAAAGAGTGCCAAAGACTGATGTAGTAAAATAAAGTAAAAGTAAAAAAAAAAAAATATATATAACCCAAGATAATCTCTGTGTGGAGACTCTATAGTCTTAAAATGGTTCAAGTGAGAGTATTGGACATGTCCTGTATTCACCAGTAGTTTGCTAACAAAAGCCTAAATGCGTCTCTCTCTCTCTCTCTCTCTGTCTCTCTCTCTATCTCTCTCTGTCTCTCTGTCTCTCTGTCTCTCTCTCTCTCTCTGTCTCTCTCTCTCTGTCTCTCTCTCTCTCTCTCCCTCTCTCTCTCTCTCCCTCTCTCTCTCTCTGTTTGTGTCCAGTATGTCAATGCAGCAACCTGCCACACCAGGAACTGGGTGCGCATTCCAGGGATCCTTACCATGATTGAGGTGGGAACTGATGGCAGTGTGTTTGGAGTGGCCCCATCAGGCCACGTCTATAACAGGTAACGTCCCTGTACTTAGATATGTCGTATGTTAGCCAGAATAAATGACTGTCTCAAAATATTCCCTCTTACTATTAGTCAATTACAATACCAAAAAAAAATCACATAATGGTTGCAATCCACTCCTTGTGGATGTCTTATTGTTTTCCCAAACATTTTGGAACAAGTGGATGGAAATGTTGAAAGTTTAAAAATGAAGATTAGATTAGATTTTCTTCAACAGAGTGTGTGTGTGTGTGTGTGTGTGTGTGTGTGTGAGTCTCTTAGATGGTAGGGTCAGGGGTCAAACAGACCCCTTAGATGGTAGGGTAGGGGGTCAAACAAACCGTGGGCCTTCCGGTCGGCCACACCACACTGTGATCTCCTCAGGAAGTATAGGCGCTGCTGCGCCTTTTTGACCAAGGAAGAGGAGTTGAGGGTCCAAGAGAGGTCCTCGGAGATGTGGACACCCAGGAACTTGAACCTGGGGACACGCTCCACCTCCATCTCACTGATGTAGATGAGGCAGTGTACGCAGCCCCTAGTTGTCCTGAAGTCCACAATGATCTCATGGATCTCCTTGGTCTTACAGGTGTTGAGGGCCAGGTTGAGATGAATCATGCGGTCTTAGATGGTGATCAACCCAATGATCTTATCATACATGAAAACAAGCTGAGAACCAGTCGGTGACGTATAAACAAGGAAGGTTTCAGTTTAGGATCTTCTTCAAACGTCTGAACCCCACCCTCTCTCTCTTCGACACAGGGCTGGCGTCACTGCCCAACGTCCCCAGGGTACCAAGTGGACGCGTATCCCAATGTGCATCACCATGAAGCACGTGACCTACGACCTGGGGCGCCTTTGGGTGGTCTCTCGATCAGGCTTCACCATGATGTGCACACATTAGTCTCTCCTGCGCAGGTCACATCTGGAGCAGAGGTGGATGGCAAACTCCAGGGGGGTATTCCATCAACGTGGCTAAAGGAAAATCCTGGCTTATATTTTATAAATCTCGCGAGACTTCTCAGAATAAGCCTGGATTTTCTTTTAGCAACGTTGATGGAATACCCCCCAGCACTCTTATTAATACATTGCTGTTGTGCTTTAACTATAAACAACGGTACTGTATTTTGTATATATATATATGTTATCAATGCTGTATCTTTATATGTTATTTATCAAAACTGAGGCTCACTTTATTTGATTCATGGTGAAATCAAAAACAAAAAGATTGACTGTTGGTAGAGACAATCTGGCTCAAATACATTCAAAATATCTTCATTGCTGTTTCTTCACTGTTATTTATTACTCAATAAAACACTACTGAAAAGATGTACAAAGCGATGATGTTTTCTTTCCCAGAATTCAGTGCAGCCCTCAGGGCCTATACTGTAGCTTTTTGCATACGTAAACAAGCAAAGCATCCTAGCTGCAGCACATTAACAGAATATTAAGCCTGTAACCAATACTGTTGCTGTAATAAACAACCGCTGCTTCCAAATGTTTACACGTACTCTAACCATTAGCAGAAATAACCACGGTCGGTGTGTTGCGTGACGACTTTATCATGACTTATTATCAGACGTGTGTAAGTGATCTCAAGCACAGGACCTCCTGCCCTGACCTGCGGAGGGTTTCACAGTACGACCCCTCGACCCCGAAGAGTCGTAAGCCTATAACGTCTCTGTACACGTATTGTTTATGAACCTCCAGCGATGTGAAACAGATGTCTCACAAGGAAACCATTTATTCGTTGCGAAACAGTAATTTATGTCATCCATATTGATGTGATCAATGACTAAGCACGTATGTAATATGGTCCAGACATGAAAGTGGGCTGAAGGAAAGCCTTGTGCAAAGTGTCGCTGCTGTACCTGAGGTTGGCATTTTTAATAGCATCTACTAAAAACACATTATGGGGTCCTCCCATATCTGTTACTGAACATGTTCTTTTTTCAAAGTTTACATAATATACACATATATACAACCCGTATATATACAACCCATTTGAACTTGAGATGTGAGGAGAATTGTGTGAGGGTCTGACCTTGAAATGCTATGCCTGGGTCAACTCATATCTCAGCTAAGGACTTGACTTGAATCTTTCTGGTTTTTTCAACGTCCCTCGTCCACATCTTTGATCACATATTTTCTTTTCTTGGAGACTGTGGTTTGTGAGGCGGAAAGAACACTCTGGACCGGGCTTTAGATCCACTGTAATTGCTGAAAGCTGCATTACTGCTCCCACTTCATACTCTAACTGGAATATCTGTATCACAGAAACATCGAAGTGCTCCAGGACAGCAACAGGCGTTGAAGAGATATTCAAATTGCTAAGATTACACAAGATCATTTCCACATCATCTGCCCGTATGGTCTTTGTCAATGACTGATGTAGGAAAATGAATATGGGCTGCCATTAAACATTTGTGAGCTTAGAATGATAAGGTTCTATCTCCGTTTAGGGCAGTTCAGAGATATTGAGCGTCAAAGTTTTGTCTTTTATGAATTACTAACTCAAAAATGTCAACATGTAAAAAATAACACCACACAGGCATTAATAAACACCTAATGGACCAGATGTAAAAAAAATGTAAAAAAAAAAATGTATGTAAAAAAAAATGTTGGGACAAAAATGGAGATAGAACCTTATAATTCTAACGTCACGAATTACCTCTATGCATCCTATCTGCTTTGACTCCCTTGATGAACCGTGACCCCTCCCCTAGAACCATGCTGGGGCGTGGTGGATAGAGTCCATTGGCACAACCGACTGGAGATATCGAGCTGGGCCGGGTCAATGTACACAACCGCTGAGAGCGGCAGACAGGCTGGATCCTGCAAGCGCAGGTCATTAATACACCCTGGAGAAGCCTGTGACTGACTATTGGAGGACTATTGAATTGTCTCATGCAGGCAGCAGGAAATCAAATGGATCAGAGGACGTGCCCAGCTGACATCTGCACTTCTTGGTAAACATGGGATTGTCCCCCATGCTAAGCACATGCAGCCATGCTAAGCACATGCAGTGAACATGCCATCGACGAGGCCCAGTCATGTTGTGTTCGATTGAGGATGAACTGGAAGGCTGGAAAACAGAGTTGGGGGTGATTGATAAAAGGTTGTGGAAAAGAGGACAGATAGAAACACATTGTTGAAGTTATTAACCTGATCTTATCCACCTCATTTTTCTGGTTTTCTGCTCGAAATGACATGCCCACAGTGAATATAGAATATCTCCACAATCACAAGGGCCTTCATAATGATCTTGTTATCAAATGAAAGCTAACACCTGTGGGGTGGCTGTAGAAGTGTCAGAATCAAAATCTATGTTACTGTGTCAGAGCAAATAGAGCTAGAACATTATAAAACATTATAAAACAATTCAGTCTCCGCCTAAAAAAACAACAGCTTTTACAGTGAATATCACCTTGGAAACCTGAGAACGAAGCCCAAATCATCTAGGAATCAGTACTCCAGGGTCTTATTAGTACTTGTGCCAAAGTCGATGCTAGTAATGTGAGCAAATGCAACTTTGTACCTGTTTTAGTACAGGTATGTTTAGGCGGACACCTATATGTTTAGGCCATTTGGAGATATTTTGGCACCATCTTTGACCTTTGACCTTTCTCATGTATCAGATTTTTTTGGGTTGGCCGACCAATGGTATGGAAATTCGGCGTTGAAACCGGACATGACACATTCTCCAGTTGGAGAAAACTGGATGTGACTTAGGCCGTGTTTACCGTCTCGGGAAAAAAATGGTGGCATCGTATAGCATGCAAAGTTGTGAAAAAAATGTGATATCGATGAAGAGAATTGATCGAGGTAAACTCTTTATATCACTTCGGATCCACATGGGGGTCCGTTGGCTCCTATCTGGCCATCCTTGTGCGGGGCCTTTATGGTCTGTGCTTGCTTGGCTGGGCCGGGTGTGCTGGTGGTGGGGCGGGCTGGGTGTGTGGGGCGGCGGGGACCCCGGGGGGGGGGGGGTGTGGGGGCCCACCGCTGGGTGCTGGTAGGCAAACTGGTAGTAGTCGCTCTATGAGTAGAGGGCTGCAAGGGAATTTTCCTGGCTACACAGTGTACAGGTTTTTACTTTTGCCTGCTTGCGGCTCTGTCATTATGTAAAGCGCATTGAGTCGCATCTTGTGAGAAATGCGCTATACAAATAACATTTGATTTGATTTGATTAACTGGTCAGTACAAATTACCACGAAATACGCTCTGTATGTAGTCTACCTCAGGGCGGTTTGATCAGTCGTGGGCTCTTTGCCATGTATCGTACACTTGTATGTTGTGGTTGTTTAACGCCAGACAGGGAGTTTCAATATACAGAGCGGAGCCGTCCAATTACGCCAAGCTCAAACGTATTACCATTTCCATGCGACGAATGCTTAAACGTGACGTGACGTGTCCTGACTGAAATGTCAATATTTATTTTCATAAATCTCACAGTAGTGTTTCTGTTTGGTCTTCGTCCAGAGAGACGACGTCACAGCTCGTTGCTTTGACCTTCAGCGTGGCGCGCTCCGCACACACACGCTCCACACACACACGCTCCACACACAGCTCCACACACAGCTCCACACACAGCCACGAGGCGCCAACGTCCCTTAAATGATACCGAAGCTTTTGGAATATAGCTCCCAGCTGGAGCTCACAGCCAAATGCACAACAACGCTCAATGACTGTCTCAGCCACAGCGTGAGTTCATCTTCTGCAGCAATCACCCACAAATTACTCATCGTATCATACTGTGTATATACACGTCTCACTCTCTGACCTCTTACAGGTGTTGAAGTACAGTCGATAGAGTAAACACCCGTTTACTCAGTTGAACAACATTATCCTGTGAGAAAATCTACAGTAGGGTGTTGATACACGGTTGATACACTGATCCTGTTCGAAGGGTCTAATTTACCCCTGTGAAGAGATGAACACAGGGGACTGTACCCAGCGCTGTCAGGTTGGGGATCGCTCTACTGTTGAGCGACCCTTTGGCGCCCCCTTTGTTGTGTATTTGTTTCTCTGTCCTAATGTCTCTGATTGTTAGCTGTGAGTGATTGTCTTGGTCTATTTATGTCCCCCTGTGTTTTCCGTCTGTGTCGGTTGTTCACTTGTCCTACGTGAGTACTATGTGTCAGAGTCGTAACGTTCCTTGCCGTATAGGAAGTTATGTATTGATTGACTGTTCCTGAGCTTGTGTAAATGCTATCATACTATTAGGACTTTTGGGAGACTAAACCTACCTCCAACTTTTGTTTGTATCGTTTAAGTTCGGTTGATTATTGCCCGACGACTCAATAAAGAGTATCTTTATTTTTGAATTCTACCTTTGTGTTCCGTCTCCTGTGTTCTGCAGGGCATCTGGGTCCAACTTTAGATTCACACGTAACAGGGGACTGTAGCCAGCGCTATGAGTGCTGGTCACCCAGAGATGGCCTGTATCAGACGGCCTGTATCAGACGGCCTCTATCAGACGGCCTCTATCAGACGGCCTCTATCAGACGGCCTCTATCAGACGGCCTCTATCAGACGGCCTGTATCAGACGGCCTGTATCAGACAACCTGTATTAGACGACCTGTATTAGACGGCGAGACAGACCAACAGAAGGTCGTCTCTCCTACCTTGAGTGAATGTCACAGAGGAGTAATGATGCCGGGGACCAGACATAATGAGCTTGACAATTAGTGCCACGCGGGTGTAATTGGAGTCAATGGCCTGATTGGTAATGCAGACATATTGAAAAGCGATCCGCACCCCACTGCTTCTGCCCCGAATTGAGTATTCATTACAACGGAGCTTTACAGGGGGTTCCTCTTCTCTGAGCCTGGTCAACCATAGCAGGAGAAGAGTGAAGATAACCTTGGGGAAAGGACTTCTGGTGTGGAGGAGATAGTGAGGGTGAGACGTGAGTGTGTGTGTGTGCATGGCCTGATGATTCTGATTAGAAAATAAAATGGCTGCCTATGTTTTCTGGCAAGCAACAGGAGTTGCTGTATCACCATCTCTCAGCTCTGGTGCAGAATACATTTTGTGTGTGTGTGTGTGTGTGTGTGTGTGTGTGTGCGTGTTGGCGTGGGCGTGTGTGTGTTTCTTACACTGTAGATCAGAGGCCAAATCACCGTGACTCTCCAGGATTCAATATATCATGCATCAGCCTGCACATTGTACATGTCTGTACATTTCACATATGGTATGTCACATTTTATCTATGGTATGTCACATGTTATCTATGGTATGTCACATTTTATCAAAGCTGTCGCTAGTCTGCTGAGCAAAAAGATGTCTAGGAAGACTAGGAATCGTAATTTTGACCAATCCAGAATTCCAAAAGCCATGTTTTCCCCATATCTATCTGTCTTTCCATCTATCTAACCTTCTCTAATCAATATCTATCTATTGATCTATCATATATCAATTCATCCATCCAACCAACAAGCCAATCAAACCATCTTTAATCATCTTTATCTGCAAATAATGAAATAGGACTTACTTTCTCCCTAGCAAATAATAATATCACAACCAAAACAAGACTTTTCAACATCACAAAGTTTCTTCTGGAATTTCTTTTTCTAGTTCTGCATATTCATCCAATTGGTTGACAAAAAAAGACAAGGCTTGGTGATTGGATGCTCTGGCAGTCAGCTGGTGAGATGACAGGGACAGTTGCCAGGCAATCAATTGCATTCCCAGGTCAGTGATTTATTCAAATCACACATGCACTAGGTGGGAACTCGCTAATTACTAGAGCAGATTGTGCACATCTATTATCACCCTTGAATTACACTAATCACTGATGTTGGTAGAGGCAGAATCATTAGCAGCCATTTTATTTCTCCTTCTATCTGTGTGGACCTGTTTTGTCGTGGCGATGAGACTGGGAGCGCAGGCATCGGGGATAGTGTGTTTGCATAGATCAATTCTAATTAGGAACGCCCGCATTGGAAACAGGTTTTATTGTGTGTGATTGGTCTCTGTGGGCTGGGGAGAGAGAGAGAGAGGGGGGACATGGAGGTTCACTGCAGCCGGGTCCTAAGTCAGGGGTGGAGTCAGCTCACACAAACACTAGTACAGCAGGAGAGGAAGAGATGACCTGCACAGGGAGTGGTTACATGAAGCAGTTCTATGAGAAGGGAATGTCCTTTATCTCTTTTACATTTACATTACATTTACATGTTTGGCATTTAGCAGACGCCTTATTCCAAAGCGACTTACAATCAATACATTTGAATACTAAGCAAGTGAATCATCAATCCACCAGTCGTAGCAGGAAGAGTAATCCAGCTCAATGCAATGAACCTTGATAGAAGGAATAACCTTCTTCTATCACCTTCTTCTAAACCTAGGTTTTTGTTGTTGTTGTTGTTGTTGTTTTGTTTTTATTTATTTAGAAACTGGAGAGACAGTACAAGGGGGCAATAGAAGTTTTTAGGGACACAGTAGATGGGAAAAGCGGGTGTCTTCAGGAGACGCAGTGCTGGGGGGCAGTAGATGTCTCAGGAGGAGCAGTTAAGGCTTTTAAAAAAAAACTACAACCACAGAGTTTGTAAACCCTACAGTGTAGCTACTCTCTCTGCTAGCAGCGGCGTGCCTCTGTAGCTCTCAGACCAGTTGTCATGGATACCCGTCAACGACACACACAAATGAATAATACAGTGAGGCCGTGCTACTAAATCAAATTGCATCCTGAAAAATCAATCAAACAACAACAGTAGTGAAAAGGAGAAGCCGTTTCACCTCTAATAAAGAGCAGAGGGATTTCCAGTTAGATGCTTTACTTCTCCTTAACCAGAGATATCAAATTAAACTAATTGTCAATTTAAACGCGCAACATTTCCCGAGAGAGATCTGTATCCCAGAGTCTAGTTAACTTAAAGGCTCTGGGATACAATATGATGTCAAGCCAGGAAGTCTCAGCCAGGTGCTTTCACCAAAGGTGTTTGGAGTAAGTAAAGATGTTGAACAACAGTAGGGACTCGTTAGGCGTCGGCAAACGCATGGCAGAGTTTATCGTCTCCTCTCGTTTCTTGATCATCTCCGCTTTGAACATTTCTCTGGTAGCGTTTTCTCATTGATGTCATATCCCAGAGTCTACCGTTGATCCCTTCCTTGTTCTCTTTGATTAGGAGTAGGTAGCGTGGCGTACTGTCTCCATAACCATACAACATGAGCCTAATCATTTCTTTGAGACATGCACCCAACAATGTGTAGTGATGCTTAGATGCTGCTTCGGCCACCTGTCTTGCAGGTTGGTGATTCTAACTGTCTCATGTCGAATATTTCTCTGTTTCAGTGATTAAAGAAGAGGTAAAAACTCCTGGCCAAAGTTTAAAAGTATTTATTCAAAAAAGATCGGGTCCTCAGATTACAGGCACACGAAACAGTCACAACGTGATTCGAGGTAGGCAGCAGACAGACCGCTCCAGACTCAGCACAGAGGTTTTATAGCGGCCCTCAGCCAATCACATCACAGTATGTTCTTGGCCAATCATGATCCTTCCTTCTAGGCCTCTGATTGGCCTAGACCCTCGGGGGCGTGCATGTGCGTGTGTGTGTGACTGCGCATGTGCGACAATTGAAAATCTTCCCGAGATCGTTTATAATGAAGTAATAAAGTATTTAATAAAGTATATATGAAGTAATAAAAATATACGTGTAATATGTGTAAAATATACGTGAATATATGTGTAAGATATACGTTATATAAGAAGGCTATTAATGTGTAAAAATATACGACACATCCCCCCTCGGACCACCCAGAGGGTGTTCCGAAACTAAATGATCACATAAACCAAAACAAAAACACAAACCCCACATATCACAGCTAAGAAAATATAAAAAAATAAAAAAATAAAAAATTAAAAAATAAAAAAATAAAAAATAACTATTAAGAACCCAAAGACATCATGCAAAAAATAGAAACCAACCAATAATAAAAAGAATCTTGAAAATAACAACCACAATTAAACTAAACACAGTCCATCATGCACAAATTAATATAGAAACTTCCAACGACCGATGTTTTCTTTGTCCTTGAAGCGCCAGGGACAGAGGTTACTAGCACATGAACCCAGTTGGAGAACAGCCTTTACCGCTGTCTCAGATTGATATCCTTTCCCAGTCAAGAGCGTTTTCTTCGTTGTGCTAGGAACAGAACCGCTTTCCTATCTTTGCATAACCACCACACCACTACTCAATTGACATCAATCACATGATATAGAAAGAAACAAACAGTAATCGAAGCAAATAATCATAAAACATCACTTAATAAACAAATCATCAAAGGAGGAAACAAAATCAGAAAGCAAAACAGAATCCAGCTTTTGCTCATCAGCTACGTTGGTCAACATTAAAGCATTAATAGGAACATCAGAAATACACTTTCCACAACATTTGATCAAAATACCAAGTAACATAATACAGATGATAATGACAACAAAAATAATAGCGACGGACCTGATCATATTACCAATACCTGAAAAAGCAGAATCAAAGAAATCTAACATATTCCAACCGTGTTCTTTATGTAAATCCTCTACACCCTTCTTGTTAGATTCATGAAAATCATACAAAGCGTTACCAGAATCCGAAATATAACTGCAGCATTCACCGCCTATCAAAGCACAAGTACCACCCTGACTGGCCAAAATAATGTAAATAAACAAACAATACACAAATAATGACATTCAGTTATCATAACACATAATTCCCCAACAGTAAGCACAGGACAAAGGGAATGCATTAATGCATAGATCTTCACCTCAGGTGAGGACTAGTCTTCTAAAAAGTTCATTAACGTGGACTGAGCGACTGATTTTCCAAAAACAGTCAATGAGGCCCTGTCTCCTAAGAAAGTCAAAAAATCATGTCTGCTATAATAGGTGCACCCATCTTAGCAAAATAAGTTTCCCATGCCCCTAAGACCGTTTCCAGCCATGCTATCATCTGCTGTCCATTCCCGTCGTTCCCTTTGATCTGCTGCTTCACTACCCTATTCATAGTCTTTAATCTTTTCCTAACTGGTCGTCGTCCGTCAGTGTCATTGAGGTTCAGGCAACCGCCTGGTCCCCTCCCACGCTGATCAAGGTCTGGGGAGTTGCCCTCAGCATCATCTGAAGCATGATGCAGGTACTCGCCTGCATCCCCAGTAGCACAGGTGTCCAGGCTTTGGACACTCCCAGGCTGGGCCTCCAGACTGTCAACACTCTCTGCTTCGTTGGTTTCTGGTTCATTGGCATCTGGACAGCTTTCCACTGTCCCACTGGCTCTGGCAACACCACAGCATCTCCTCGTAGCTCCTCCTTCTCAGGTTCTCTGGGGACCTCGGCACCTGTTGGCACAACATCCTGCCTACTCTGTACATCCACCCCCCTGTCCACCACCCGTGGCCCTATTGGGGTAGGGATATGCCCAGACACCACTGGTGTACCCACTCTGATGTTGTTCCTCCAACAGACCCCACATTGACCTAAAGCATGGTCAATCTGTTCCATCAAATATGGACTCCAAAACCCATATTCCTTGGTGATCTTGCGTCTTACCTCCCCCCTAGCCACATGTGCTAATCCATGAGCTTCCCGTATTAACATGCCTAATAAATCTGAGGGTGCTACAACCAACCCCTCATGATTCCTCCATAGACCCGTGTCATCCTGACTTGCCCCCCTTGCTAGCCAAACGTTCTTGTCTAACGTAGTTACTCTACTCTGTAACATCAATAAATCCTCAAGTGTGACCATGCCCTGTAATTGCTTTTCATGTGTGACCAGAAGACCTTTACCTGCCTTGTCTGCTCCTGTAATGGCTTTGGCTGCATCCTCTGCAGCCCTGTTACCTTGTGTGACATGTGATGAGTCAGACCTGTGTGCGGCACACTTCACTATGGCTAATTCCTTTGGCTTCATCATGGCCTGTAACAGCTTCATGATCTGTGCGTGGTGCTGTATAGGCGTACCATCAGTTCTCTTAAAACCCCGCCCCCTCCATACAGCTCCATTAAAATGACAAACATTATGTACATAGGCAGAGTCGGTGTACACTGTCACTCTCCGTCCGGTTCCCAAGTTGCATGCTTCCGTGAGGGCAATCAATTCAGCCAACTGAGCTGAGCAAGGCTGAGGAACTGCCTCAGCCTGTTCTACAATAAACTCTGAATTCTGTGCTTTAACTAAGGAATACCCAGCGCACAAAGTTTCTCCTACCCCGTAACAAGACCCATCAACCCAATATTCTATATCAGCTCCCTTTAAAGGCAAAGCTTGTAGGTCTGTTCTATGCTTAATCACTCTGGCTGTCGATGGAATCTGAACACCGGATGGCACCGTCACCTGACAGACGTCAGGTGTGCATTTCACTGTACAGTTCAATTGGCATTGAGCATCTTTCCCTAGCAGCCCTGTTGGCGTGTGTTCTGACACAAATGTTGACAGAGTTGCTCTCTGTCCCTTGTACTCTAAGTCTACAAGCTCAGTTGTAGGAATCAGCTGTTTAATTCCCTCAAATCCGATTGTCTTCACATATTCTCTAGACATAGGGAGGTGTGTGGCGCCTTCAGGCTTCTGTGTCACCACCAGCTGGCACCTCCCACTCGGATCTTCCGGGCACCCCTGTAGGCCAGCTGCTGGGCCTCTGTAAGGGTTCATCACTCCTGGAGCAGGTGTAGCAGGAGGCCAATATCCTCCTCCTTGGCTCCCCCCTGCGCCCCCCTGGGGCCTGTTGTAGCAGGTACAGGCTAGATGTCCATTCTGGTCGCATTGGTAACACGGTTCTAGCATCTTCTTCCCTGCTGCTGTCCATCCCCCTGGTGGTGGTCCTTGGCCAGGCTGGTTGTACATCTGGTATGGAACCGCTTGCACCCCTGGTGGCCCTTGTGGGTATGGATACCCCCCTTGTGGCCCCTGTGGGTAGGACTGGTAAGTAGCAGGATACCCCCCTTGTGGCCCCTGTGAGTAGGACTGGTAAGTAGCAGTCTGCACTCCAGGTGGCTGTTGCTGTGGGGCTAAAGCCTGCACTCTGTATGCTGCGAAGAGCTCTGGATCATAAACTGATGTATTGATATCTCTATGAAGTCCTGCCTCCAATCCTGCAATAAAGGCTAAGAGTCTTTTCAGGTCTCCCATCGCGGCCTGCGTTCCTGTCAGTCTCACGTCAACCTCAGTAGTCCACGAATGTCCTCCCTCCTCCAGAACTGGGAGTTTGTCCATCACTTCAGACAGATCTGCATGATGCCACGGATGATATTCCATCTTGTTACCCCGAATCAGCACTGGACAGTTCTTTAATGTATTTGATGACCTTCGATGACAATCTTCCTCTTCCTCCCTTTCTCGTTGCTCCTTCAGCCATCTGTGGTGTCTTTTTGCTGTGGCTATCATCTTCTTGACCAGAGCGTGGTAGCCTTCGTCTGCACTGTCGTCATCTCTTGAGTCTTCACGGCCATCTTTGCTGTCATCTTCCTCGTCACTCCTGTCGTCCCCTTTTCCCCTTGGCTCCTTCTTGGCCTTCTTCTTCTGGGAATGGTCCTCCAGTGCCTTAGCATATGGAGGGGGACTGGAGACAGGACACATGTCTGTGGATGGAATGTTCAATTTCTGTTCCAGTGTTCTGGCCAATTCATTTTTCTTTTCCGATTCCATCTGAGCTATTTTCTGTCCCTCTACCTTAAATAGATCTAAAATAGCTAACTCTAACTTGCGTTTCTCTGATCTAATCTTTCCTCTTTGATGTGCTTTGTGCCCATTGATAAGTATTTCCAATGTTGCAATTAATTGTAAATTAATGCTGCCCTCTTTCGGCCACGGCTGTTCAATGTATGCCCAACGGCTATTCCATTTCGTAGACATTTTGCTAATTTCCCTAACAAGAGGATTCATTTTTTCCACTACAGCCATAGGCGATAACGTAGCCAACATTCCACGATGTTCACTAATATCTTTTAACACCTTCGTTGAATTTGATCCCATTCTACTTGCTCAATATGCTGAAAATATTCTATAAGGTGTACTTTTCTTACAACCCACCTTCCTATTGTCTTGTTTGCTAAACAAATGCTAGTCCAATATAACTGTATTAACCGCCCACACAAAACCACTACAACCCAGAACAACAGATTTGCCTCTTGTGTATGTCAGTGCAGTATTAACTTAAATCTAATCACTTTGTAAGTACTTTATACTTAAATGTGTTTCCTAATTGTTTATGAATATGTGTCACTTGATTACTCATTCAATACTAATTACAGTTCTGGTCAACACAATTATTAAATCACAAAGGCTGGTCACACCTAAGTATTCACTGATCCACAAAAACCCTTTTACTGCTCAACTATCAAATATGTACTATTCTGCTATTCTTAATCAAAAACTGTGAAAAAGAACTTAACTTGAAAATAAAAAATGTAAATTACAAATATTAATTATAACCTGTAAAGAAATCGACTTGTTATTTGGAAAAGAATGAATGATTAATTATTAATTACACACTTAAAGAAATCGACTTGTCATTTGGAAGGAATAAAATGATTAATTATTCATTACAATCTGTAAGGAAATCGACTTGTTATTTGAAAGGAACATACAATCAACTGGACTTAGTCATTTACACTTCATTGATGTAATCCTGTAAAAGAAAACGTCATCCCTAGACCACTATAAACCAATTGATCAAAGTTTTGTGAAAACTGAAAATGAAATAATCTGAATAATTAATTCAATCAATTTGTAATTACTTAAATTAATTGAAGTAACCATCCATTTATTATTGTAAAAGACTATGTCGTCGACCTCAGGCGGATGCACTGATGGAGGACCAGTGTTCCAAAGTGTCTTATCGTATTCCGTCCACTGGAGAGCAGCAAACAATTAAAAATGTCTTATAGTGTTTCCTCCACTAGAGGGCAGTAAACAATTAAAAACGTCCTATCTTGTTTCATCCACTAGATGGCAGTAAATAATTAAAAACGTCCTATCGTGTCTCTTCCACTAGATGGCAGTAAATAATTAAAAACGTCCCATCGTGTTTCGACCAGTAGAGGCCGCCACACCGAAAATGTCTTACAGAATGACTATATCTTACCTAAAACTCACAATCTATCTTTTTTACTTTTACAATCTATACATAAATCAATTGTTAAGTGAAAGGAATGAATGATTAGTTAGAATTATTCACTATATCATCATATACATTGATTTAAAACTTATGGAATCAATCAATTGTTTTGGGAAACAGAAAATGAATGATCTGAATATTAATTCAACTGATAAGTAATTAATTAAATCAATGCAATACTGAAAAGTCATTCACAACATCAATCTATGCATTAACCTTTTAGATTCTTTCACCAATATTCTGTAAGCGGGCCTATTTGCTCCGCGTGCTCTCTCTGTGTTTGAAATGTGCTGGCCTCGTGTAAACTCCTGTTTTCCGAGTAACCGTACCTTTAAACTTATTTGAAATACCCCGAGATCAATTCACTATATCTCTATTTTTATCAATACTAGTCTATGTGTATGGTTTTATCGTTATCTTTTAAGAGATGAGTACTGAAATCTATCAAACCCGCGCGTGTGTATTTGAAAAAATGGATGTCAGGGGGGAAAGAAGCCACCCAACACTCCTTTGTTCTACTTACAAAACCGCTGTGGACTGTAAGATTAATCTTCACAACACTGCTTTTCCACAATAATTATTATTCTCCACGACACAGCAATTCCAAGAATATCTTTCAATGCAGTTCAACGTATTATTTGCCAAGATAATCTTATTCAAATACTCCTACAATGGCATATGCTTTCTACTAGGCTCTGTGTCCACTGAGTCTGCATGCATTCAGACAAAGGAAAAAAATTGGCGCCCTTTTCAACTAGCGGCCTTGTCCGCAGGTCTGACACGCATTCACACAAAGAAAAAAATTGGCGCCCTTTCAACTTGCGGCCTGTGTCCGCGGGTCTGACATGCGTTTTCAGACAAAGAAAAAATTTGGCGCCCTTTCAACTAGCCACGTTTTTCCTCCGTGCTCTCAAGTAAATTAACAATGTATAGCTTTAAAATAGCGCTATTTTCTGCTCACTAGCACGGACTCTGCTCTTTCAAACTAGGAATTCCGATTCCATACCATTGAATAGAGCTATCTCCTGACAAACACTTACTTACAAACCACATTAACCAAGCTTTTACACTCCATCAGACTATTGCCTGATACAAACCACATTTATTAGCCCGCTAGGAAAACGTCTCCCCCTAGCTTTTGTGCTAATACCTTGTTCTCAAAACAAGACTACAGCAGCTCCTTCTCTGCTATACCACAATTACAATACCACACACACGATAAAAATCGTACAATTAAAACACTTTTCCCAATACAGGTTTTACAACCCGGCTCTCTCTGACTAACCTCTACCCAGTTATATACTTCAAGATCCGTTTTAAATATAGCTTATTCGATATACACAGTCTATTTTGCACAGCTCCGCCTTGTCCTTGCGAATTCAGCAGAAACTTACCCCTTTGATGACTTGAAGAGTTGCAAAACGACCGGTCATCCAAAGCTATGGATCCTCCTGGCTGGCTCGCCACTTATGTCGAATATTTCTCTGTTTCAGTGATTAAAGAAGAGGTAAAAACTCCTGGCCAAAGTTTAAAAGTATTTATTCAAAAAAGATCGGGTCCTCAGATTACAGGCACACGAAACAGTCACAACGTGATTCGAGGTAGGCAGCAGACAGACCGCTCCAGACTCAGCACAGAGGTTTTATAGCGGCCCTCAGCCAATCACATCACAGTATGTTCTTGGCCAATCATGATCCTTCCTTCTAGGCCTCTGATTGGCCTAGACCCTCGGGGGCGTGCATGTGCGTGTGTGTGTGACTGCGCATGTGCGACAATTGAAAATCTTCCCGAGATCGTTTATAATGAAGTAATAAAGTATTTAATAAAGTATATATGAAGTAATAAAAATATACGTGTAATATGTGTAAAATATACGTGAATATATGTGTAAGATATACGTTATATAAGAAGGCTATTAATGTGTAAAAATATACGACACTCACCCTTGAAGGTAGCCTATAGGCCTAGCATCCTCAAGTGATTTCATCAAGCAACACGATAGGGATCCTTTAGCTTAGGTGAGAGCAAACAAAACTAAAGTAGTTGAAATCTATCAAAAGAGGAAGCATAGTAGCCTAAGCATGTATAACCTTAACCCAGGTTATCTTTTGGACAATCATTTGGGTAAAATTCAATTAATTGTGCAATATTCAACGAGAGGCATAATTGAGTTTTTTTTTTGTGTACCTTTACCCAATTAAGAGTGTCAATTCATTAATAAAAGTATGCATTAAGTAGGATGTCCATTCTTTCCTTATATAAACCAGGTGCCAATAAAAAAAGGACTAGGTTTGAATGTCGTCTAGATAGTTGATACTAAACGGTTCTTTTAAATAATTTAGCTAACTAAGATCCTGATATCAGTCAATTGTTTTCAATTGAGTAAATATTTATATGTTCTGTTTGGTGTGGGGGGGGAGCGCCCCCCTGCCCCTAGTCAAAGCCCTTGTACACATTTAGCTACACATCAAAACATTGTCATGCCTGATTAAAAACAAACATGCGCGCTAAACTAATCCATTTACCCCACTTTTCAATCGGCCTAGCCCTAGCCTATCTCCCCAATTAGAGAAACAACAATAACAACCTGGTAATTTGGGGTCACGTGCACTGTGCAACTGTGCATCGCTTCAGCCCAATTAATAAGGTAATTGCATCAATTAAGATCTGAAGCCCGAGGCTGATACAATAAAATAAAGAGGACAAAACAGACGGGGATAAAACGCAGAACCAGACTAATGATGTTCTGCCTTCATGAATCATGATACTCTGCATAGCAAAAGTCCTGACTCGGGTTAGGCTCATTCTGCCCGACAATGAGGCTTATGACACAAATCTGTCACTGAGGGGAGCAACATTTTGCACAAAACCAAACTCTCACGAGGGGTAGTGGTGGTCTAGTGGATAGTGAGTGGATAGTGGATAGTGAGTTGGACTTGTGATCGGAAGGTTGTGAGTTCAAATCCCGCCTGAAACCACACCACTACTAGTGTGCCCTTGAGTAAGGCACTTAGCCCTCAGTTACTCCAGGGGGAATGTCCCTGTAATTCGTAATTGTAAGTCGCTTTGGATTAAAAGCGTCTGCTAAATGGCAAAATTATTATTATTAATTAAAATTATTCATGACTGTAGTTTATTAAGTTACTTGTTGAATACTAAAATGAAGAATATAGTTCCGAGTAGATTAAGTCTATTTATTGAAAGAAAGTACAGGAAATACAGGATATCACAGAGGTCTGGTCTGCAGGCTGGTGTGAGCAAAAAGAGAGAGAGAGAGAGAGAGAGAGAGAGAGAGAGAGAGAGAGAGAGAGAGAGAGAGAGAGAGAGAGAGAGAGGAGCTGCCTGGTCAAGATGAGAGAAGTGCTGGAATCAGAGAGGAGAGAAGAGAGAGGGCCCCTCAGGCCCACACCCTTATTTATAAACAATAGTATGTAAATACTGTCACAAACAATGGCCTATCACCTTCACTGCATAGATGCTTGAGGTGTGAAGAGTAGGAGACCCCAATATGATGTCACCCTGGCCGAAAAGTCATTCCAGGTTAAAGTTCAAGTCAGATTCACAGGAAGTAAACATATGGCCCCTAAGACAAAGGGTGTGTTTACAAGGTGTCATAAAACCCCCTTGTCAGTAGAACAGGCCCATACCATATACCATGCATGTGTGAGTGTAATTAAAATATACTACAGGGGGAGCAACATTTTCACAAAACCAAACTCATGAGTCATGACCAAACGGACAGGTGCTAAAAATCTCCAATGCAACTGTGGGTCGTCATATGCTAATATCTGAACATAGGTGCGTTTTGGTTTTGAACAGCGCCACATGGTGCCCAGTCGGCAAGCTGCATGTTTAGGCCACTCGGCTTCCATGCGCTCTCGGGCACGGGAGGTTTGTGCTTGGGTCTGCAGCTCGCAGGGAGCGTTTCTCTGGTGCTGTATGCATGCAAGGAGTGACAGCCCGGCTTTCTAGGAGCATCAACCCGGAGATACTGCGCTGTTTCTCCATTCACCCACTTCTCCATGAACCGTTTGTTCTGGTCCAACGAAGAAGCCGCAAGAACGCAACGATCGCTCCAGCAGAAAGCAGGTAAGGTGGTGTCCGTTTGCAATCTATCTGCTGTCATTTTTCACTCATTCCGATTCCGTTGACAGGTTGCTGCCGAAATTCTCATGCATTAGGTTGGGGTGATAACGAGGGGTGTCCCGGACACCTGCCGACGTGATGCTGGTGGAACCTAATTGGAGATGTTTATTGCACATAGCTATACGCGTTTTTTTTGGTGCCAGGTGACATGGTGAGCACATGTAGCGGTCCGGTTCAGTGTTTGCATGGAAATGCAAAGAGAATAAATGTTGCATTTTAAAAGACGTACTAGGTAATATGATGCATTTCTCGTCAGTCGACCTCTTAACTGTCTCGTGCTTTTTTTGGGGGGGTCTTATTTTGTTTCTCAAACATTTCTGTGCATCAGTTTCATCATGCCACTGATTCGGTTCAGGTGATACAATGCAAAATCCGTCATCTTAAAAGTCCTCGTGAAGTGCATTTACATTTATTTTTTTCTTAGCTCACACAAACATTTGACCGCAACGTAACATTTGGGGGTGTCTAAAAACGACATGCAAAAATGCACCAGGGGATGTCTCCTTGAAATGCACTTGTCTTGCACTCTTCCCTGGAAAGAAAAAACGCAACATGCATGTGTGTGACGTTTGTATGAGTTGGCATCGTGCTCGCTATCATAACGCATAACGGGATTAAATAATGCATGAACCCCTGTCACCCTTGTCACCCGCTCCAGTGTTTGCATTGATTCCTTCTCTGCGGGGGGGCCAGCTCGGATGAATATAATATATAATATAATATTATAAGCCCTTACTTTGGAAAAAGATAACATCCGTGGAGGCGAATATCGCCCGAATTACACACTCCTTATCCTCCTAATTGCCCTATGCGCATTTCTTAATCACCTTATGATTTCACACATGGGCTTCAGAGAAATGCAGCTTTACGTGATGTTATTCCCGGTTCTTCATATCCCCACCAACCAGCATTTCGTGATCTTAGAATGATAAGGTTATATCTCCATTTGTCAATTTTTTTTTTTTTTTTTTTACATAATCTGACCCATTAGGTGTTTATTAACGCCTGTGTGGTGTTATTTTTTTTAATGTTGCAATTTTTGAGTTAGTAATTCATAAAATACAAAGGTTCCATCTCATAAAACATAATGGAATGTAAAAACTTTGACGCTCAATATCTCTGAACTGCCCTAAATGGAGATAGAACCTTATAATTCTAACGTCACGATTTGGGTCTAGAATAATGGACGTGCGACTTTATTCCCTAATTCAATTACACGCAGTACACAAAAGGCAGCGACTGAATGATCACCCTGTGTAACAAGTGAGTTCCTCTCTCTTGCAGCTGCCTCCTCTCTCTCCCTTAGGACCAGCAGACAGTTGGCGTCTCCAGTCGTGGAATTAACCCGTTGTTGTCTGCCCAAATAAGCCACATAACGGAAATTGGCACACGTATCATAGCCCTACGACAAGGAAAAATTTATGAACATCACTGGTGGACGCAGGCGGGGCCCCCACGGTTAAAAAACGTCTCTCTTAAGTGCCCTTTTGAGTGGCAAAAGTGCCCTTTTGAGTGGCGATAACGAGAGGACGTGCCCTATTGGTGTCCCTCCAATGGTCTAAACTTGACCATGTGACCCCACAGTCGAAAAATGCAGCACTAAAGTGCCCTTTTGAGTGGCGAAATTAGAGGATGTGCCCTATTGGCTGCCCTTCCAATGGTCTAAACTTGACCATGTGCACTGATGGGGTCCCATGTTGTGCAGTAGGTGCCCTTTTTTCTTTTCGCCCCCCCTGCCCTTCAAACAGCCTGAGTCCGCCACTGATGAACATGATTTTTATCCGAAAAAGGCATGATGAGTTATGATGAACCGTGCGTTATGCGCTGGTGGTGAATTACCCGAATGAGCATAACCGAATCACTACAGCCAGGTTCGAAAAAGATGGTAACGAAAAGCACTTTTTTTAGTAGGCTGCAAGGCTCCTTTTAAGAGGACAAAAATCACTTAACAGCCAGGATAAAGGAGTCTGTTTGAAGACGATGTGTAGTGTAGCTATGTGGAAGGCAGGGCACACTACTCTCCGGCCCATTGTTGGAGGAGAATGGACGCGTAATGAGATTTGTTGGCACTTGTCAGTGACTCGCCCGGCGCTGGTGATTGTAGAGGACTGGTGGAGATGGTGGAGTGGTCTAATCAGGACTGGGGAGCAGTGAACCCTGAAGGACTGACCCCCCCCCCACACACACACACAACCCAATCCTCATCCCAGTCATCTTTCTATTTTCTCTTCCACTCCCTGTCACTGAGTGCCTCTCTCTCTCCATCCCTTGCTCTTTCTCTCCCTCTCCTTTCCAAGCATTATGGGACATTGAGATTGGAATGAGTAGGGAAGGAAGGAAATCTCTCTCTCTCTTTCTCTCTTTCTTTCTCCCCCAATTCCTGTGTGCGTCTGTCTGTCTAAGGGCACTGTGTCATAAGGCACTTCCTAGTGAGATCAACGGGTGGTGAAGATGAAGGAAGATCGTCAGAAGTGTCAGACTGGATTAGATTACCTCTCCTGTTTTATGTCTGATGGAAGGCAGGGACAGTCTCGCTTTTCAGCATCAATTATTCCCTTTGTCGTTTCGGGGGGGAAAACTCATTTGATTAATCGTGCCTCGAGTAGTACCTGGAAGACAGCCATAGGAAGGGAGACTGTTCTCTTACTTTAGCCTGGGTGTCTGATAGAAGGCATGGACAGCCATTATGATTGAATTTCTGTATTCTACAGATCGTGAGCTTAGAATGATAAGGTTCTATCTCCGTTTAGGGTAGTTCAGAGATATTGAGTGTCAAAGTTTTTACATTCCATTATGTTTTGTATTTTATGAATTACTAACTAAAAAAATGTCAACATTTTAAAAATAACACCACACAGGCATTAATAAACACCTACATTTTGACAAAAATTGAGACGTTTAAAATTCACAAATTGATATGATTCTTCCTGCCTCTTTGTATTGTGAATATTATGGTCTGCCATTCTGGTCTGTCAGGAGAAGAGGTTGAATACCCACATGAAGGCCAACTAATACACACTGTGTGTTGAATTGAGAGGAAATTATGCAGTCATTTAAAAAGGTTTAGGTTTTGAGTGAAATTGCTGACACAAACACTTCTTGCTGATTTCGAGAGCATGGGAAGTAACAGGACAGCCACAGGGAAGGAAGGATAAACAACCCAGTCGAAGAACAGAGAGGAGGAGACTCCTTTGCTTTTTGAAGTGAGAGACAGGCCTGAAGCTGAGAGAGAGAGAGAGAGAGAGAGAGAGAGAGAGAGAGAGAGAGAGAGAGAGAGAGAGAGAGAGAGAGAGAGAGAGAGAGAGAGAGAGAGAGAGAGAGAGAGAGAGAGAGAGAGAGAGAGAGAGAGAGAGAGAGAGTGAGAGAGAGAGCGCTGCATGCATTCAGATTTGTCACTCGCTAGCGTTAAAGGGAAGAGGGCACCCTGACACTGATGGCTTGTGAAGTTACACCCAGGTGCCGGTGAATTAGGTTGTCATGACGAATAGCGCCCTCCGCCTCTCGCTTGTCTGGGACTGTGGTCGACAGCCGGGGCTGAGTGATGACAAGACAACGCCAGCATGATAACGCAGTCTGGAACTTAGAAACAAAACAAAAAAAATGATCCTCATTCAGGATTTCACTTGTCATCTGAATGGAATAGCCTCGTTGTTGTTAAGAATCAGGCTGGCAAACAGCAGAGGAATTTTCTAGATGGAACATTAAGGATCTTTATTAGATTGTTATTAGATGAATATCTAATTGGGAATTGGAAAGTGATGTATGTACTTGATACTGCAACTACCCCCCTCCCTCCATCCCACTCATGTGCCTGGTTGATGCCTATATATAAGTTATAGCCTTATTTTTCGTCCCCGATCACCTATGCCATCGATCTGCATGACGGCGGGTTTTTAAATTAATTTACATAACTTTGCCTAGGTGGAGAACTGTTGGCTTAAGGAATCCGACCAACCTTGTCCCAGATAACGCCATCGAACACTCTGGAGGGCTTAAAGGAAGACGCTGGAAAGGTACCTGGAAAATAGATCTGTTTAGGGGGGCTGGCTGACTGGCTGACTGGCTGTTGTTGGCGTGTGAATAATAGCTAGAGGTGCCCAAATGGGCCTTTTGAATCCGAAATAAAGACCCGACTCATGCTTGTGTATTAACACAAAATGCCATTCTCACATGTGACTCCTATAAATCCTAGCACTGTATGTATGAATGGGGATTCACTCAGCATTTGTACGCCAGTAAAACGCCTGAGATTGATAACCGTCAGAACAATGTGGCAGGATGCGTGTGTGGGGGATATGGGTTTCGGGGAGCGCTGAGGGTAAAGGGATATACAGCATCCTGCATTTCTGTATTCCCGGCAAGTTTGTCTAAGTTGAGATGAACACTGAATAGATATGTATCTATAGTGTATAGTGTATTAAGCACACTGAAAGCAGGCCTACATCCTATCCTCCCTCCTCTGCTTAGGAATGACCCAGAGAGCCCGCTGTGAGAATGATAAACGGCAGCGGTATTTAATGAACTTGCATCCGAAAGCATCGTGCTGAAGCAGCACATTAGATGTTAGCGGAGAGAGAGGGAGTCCGACTCGTACGACAGAGCCTGCTGCAGCCGCCACGCTAAAATCTTCCATTCCAATTAAAGGGATGATCCTCTGGACTGAGGGGCGGGATCTGATAAGAAGGCTGTCGGAAAAAGGCTTACGGAATCCCACACTAACACACACTAACACACACACACTAACACACACAATCCCACACTAACACACACAATCCCACACTAACACACACACTAACACACACACACTAACACACACACTAACACACACAATCCCACACTAACACACACACACTAACACACACACTAACACACACTAACACACACTAACACACACACTAACACACACAATCCCACACTAACACACACACACACTAACACACACACACTAACACACACACACTAACACACACACACACACTAACACACACACACTAACACACACAATCCAGAATCTGTGGCTAAACGGTTTCTCCTCTCCAGGAAACAAAGCTTCTCGGTGTAACTTTAGACTGTAAACTTAACATGGTCAAGACGTATAGACTCACTTGTGCGAAACATGGGGAGAAACATATCAGAAACATATGACAGATATTATCTGTAGTCTGTACTTTTTTAACACCACATCTGACCAAACATGTCCTGCAGACCCACAGTTAGACTACTGCCTGTTGGTCTGGCCAGGCGTTACTAAACTCATCTAGGAAGCTACATGAGGTTCAGATCAGAGCGGCTCATCTTGTCCTGCAGGGCACAATGAGAACAAACATAAATGTCATGCATGACCGACTCTCCTGTCTAAAATTTGATGAGAGATTAAAAGTATTACTTCATTTGTAAAACATATGAATGTTCTGAAAACCCATGTCTGTTTGTATAGGCAGCTTACACTTAGCTCTGATGCACACACACACACATGCCACCAGACATGCCAACAGTGGTAACTAAACAATTCCAAATCGTGAAAATACCACCGCTCATCCGTTATCAAACTTTCAAATCTTTGCTGAGGTGTTGGAACTGAAGAGTATCAGTATAGAGCAGAATAACAGCATCCGCACACTCAAACACTGTGCAAAAAATACTTCGTTTATTGCAGCTTTCAGTCAGACCTTCTTCAGGCAACGACACAATTCCAAAAACTAAATTCGAAACAACGTGCAGCGCTGTATGAAGCTAGGATTGAATGGAACGCCCTATCAGGTAGCCCAATATCGCTAAAACCCGGAATAAAATCAGTGAAACTACACATCATACGCATTCGATCCTAGCTGAGAACTTTCATTCCATTTCTGTTATTTATTGTTGTTTGTGGACGGTTCTTCTTTGTTACGTGTTTTGTGATGCTCACTAAAAACGAAGGCCGTGAACATCGCTGACTTTTATTTTGGTTTTATTTTTGTTATGTGTTGTTGTTATGTATGTTGACGTTTTTCTTCTTTGTTATATGTTTTTAGGATGATTTCTTGTGTTTGTTGTTCTATGTTCTGTGTGGACCCTAGGAAGAGTAGCTGATGCTTTCGCCAGCTAATGGGGATCCTAATAAAATCAAATAAAATCCCGGAGCTCCAAGATCCTACCCACTAGCTTAGGGACCTGGGGGCCGTTCCACTAAAGTGGATTAGTATATCGGCGATTGAAATAAATCAGGCGATCAGGCAACTCGGGATTGGAATTCAAGCCTCAGGTGATGTTCATATTTTAATAAATGAATATTACTACTGTGGTGATATCAGCAGCAGGCTACAAACCGTCATATCGCCACAATGGCCTAGTGGTATCGACCGCTGTCATAGTATTTAATCGTCATTTTTAGACGGTGGTTCAAATCCCTCTTCGGACACACTTTTTACTGCATTTCGTTGTCTGAATCTAATCTAAAATCTCATCTAAAAAAGTATGTAGGCTATAAAATTATGGTGCAGGCTAATTAACAAAACTGACACGATTACAATGGTGTTTGAAGCCTTTGCATGAAATCTTCGGTTAAATGTAAAAAAAAAAAAACACTTAGTCAACTTTCGAACTAGCAACCTTCGGAACTCTAGCTGGTTGCCTTAACCACTGCGCCAGCCAGACCGCTGTGTCAAAAGCAATGCAAGTTGATATACAGTACATACCTATTTATTTTATTTTATTTTTTACACTTTTTAATTTATTTATCTATCGATCTATCTATCTCACACTTTCAAAATATCAGGTTATCTATCACACAATCAAACTATCTATCTATCGATCGATCACACTTTCAAATGATCAAACTAACTATCTATCTCGTAAAAAGTGGGAACTAATATTTCCTAAAAGACACTTGATGGAACTGTCGTTCGGGATATAGTTTCCGCCTGTGAGACAATTTTGACGCACGCATTACTTTAGCCAGCCTTTTAGCCTGCTCGCGACCAGGCTAATTATATCTGACTCAGAAAGATATGTTGCATAGCAACCAAACAGCGAATTATTTGAGCCACATTGATGGCACCGAACGCAAGCTAACATTATCGCCGATTAGAACTTTATCGAGGATTAGAAGATAATCTCGCTTAGTGGAACGGGGCCCTGGGGGGTTTAGCGTCTTTCCCTTTGCCCCCAAACACTCCTTCTAAGAATTGGGGGGGTTACCTATTTAACATTTTATCACAATCGCAAGCTCCCCATCCCGCCTGTAAGCCCCACCCTCCCCATCACGCCTGTAAGCTCCACCCTCCCCACCACGCCTGTAAGCCCCACCTTCCCCCTCACGCCTGTAAGCCCCACCCTCCCCATCACGCCTGTAAGCTCCACCCTCCCCATCCCGCCTGTAAGCTCCACCCTCCCCATCCCGCCTGTAAGCTCCACCCTCCCCATCCCGCCTGTAAGCTCCACCCTCCCCATCACGCCTGTAAGCTCCACCCTCCCCATCCCGCCTGTAAGCCCAACCCTCCCCATCCCGCCTGTAAGCCCCACCCTCCCCATCCCGCCTGTAAGCTCCACCCTCCCCACCACGCCTGTAAGCCCCACCCTCCCCACCACGCCTGTAAACCCCACCCTCCCCATCCCGCCTGTAAGCCCCACCCTCCCCATCCCGCCTGTAAGCTCCACCCTCCCCACCCTCCCCATCAGGCCTGTAAGCCCCACCCTCCCCATCCCGCCTGTAAGCTCCACCCTCCCCACCCTCCCCATCAGGCCTGTAAGCCCCTCCCTCCCCATCCCGCCTGTAAGCCCCACCCTCCCCATCAGGCCTGTAAGCTCCACCCTCCCCATCCCGCCTGTAAGCTCCACCCTCCCCATCCCGCCTGTAAGCTCCACCCTCCCCACCACGCCTGTAAGCTCCACCCTCCCCACCACGCCTGTAAGCCCCACCCTCCCCATCCCGCCTGTAAGCCCCACCCTCCCCATCACGCCTGTAAGCCCCACCCTCCCCATCCCGCCTGTAAGCCCCACCCTCCCCATCCCGCCTGTAAGCCCCACCCTCCCCACCACGCCTGTAAGCCCCACCCTCCCCATCCCGCCTGTAAGCCCCACCCTCCCCATCCCGCCTGTAAGCCCCACCCTCCCCATCCCGCCTGTAAGCCCCACCCTCCCCATCCCGCCTGTAAGCCCCACCCTCCCCATCCCGCCTGTAAGCCCCACCCTCCCCATCCCGCCTGTAAGCCCCACCCTCCCCATCAGGCCTGTAAGCCCCACCCTCCCCATCCCGCCTGTAAGCCCCCCCCTCCCCATCAGGCCTGTAAGCCCCACCCTCCCCATCCCGCCTGTAAGCCCCACCCTCCCCATCCCGCCTGTAAGCCCCACCCTCCCCATCAGGCCTGTAAGCCCCACCCTCCCCATCAGGCCTGTAAGCCCCACATCAGCTTCCTCCTCCACCCCCCACCCTAATTCTCCTTCCTGTCACCCGGGAGGTTTGAGAATCTCATTTCAGTTGGAGGCGAATCTCCATGTTGGGTCGTGGTGCTGAAAGGTCCACAAACCCATCTCATTAACCCTGTGTCCTCCTCGTGCCCCCTCTCCTCTCACCCTGAGACCCTGCCAAACCCTAATCTGCCCCCGTCACACTGTGTGTGTGTGTGTGTGTGTGTGTATGTGTATGTGTATGTGTATGTGTATGTGTATGTGTATGTGTATGTGTATGTGTATGTGTATGTGTATGTGTATGTGTGTGTGTGTGTGTGTGTGTGTGTGTGTGTATGTGTGTGTGTGTGTGTGTGTGTATGTATGTGTATGTGTGTGTGTGTTTGCCCTTTGTTCACATCACAATGCAACAACATGCTATTAAGAAGGAATTCCTCCCACTACAGTGCGTGTTCAGTGTTCAGATGTTGGGCAGATTTGTGCTGTGTAAGGGCCGGGGTAGTAGTATGTGTGCATGTTTTTACAGCAAGTTCGTGTCTGTGTGTTTCTGCGTTTGTGTGTGTGTGTGTGTGTGTGTGTTTCTGTTTGTGCTTGAGTAAGTGTTGGTGTGTGAGTGTGTACATGTGTGTGTGAGTGTGTACATGTGTGTGTGTGGCTCTGACCAGGGAATGTTGCTGACACAAAGAGAAAACAACCACTTTTCTTTCTCACAACAATCAGCATGGCATCAATTGTACCATCAAAGTGTGGCGAGAGCTGGAGGGAACTCGGGGGGGGGGGGGACACTGGGGGGGGATCAGGGTTTGCATGGTTCTCAGAGTTCACTTAAGGCTGAAGCCAGCAGCTCATTGTGTTTTAAATCCAATTGAGTGCTCTAGATGCGTTCAAAGACCCCCCCGTTCCTTATTTCAGGACTATGTTTGTGTGTGTTTAGCTAGATCAGGCTAGATCCACTAAGTGTCAACTCATTGATTTGGTTTCCCCCCTCTCGATGAACACGTTCTTGAGTCACGGCGCTCTGCTGCTATACTATGTTACTTAAGGACACGCAAAGTTTGAAACATCATATTTTCATGTAATAGAAATACCGGGTTTTTTGTGGGGTAATAATTTTTTTTAAAAGAAGAGAAGGATGACCTGAAGTGAAATGTAGACTTTCACCCCAGGGACAGGGAATGATGGGAAAAACTGACCTATTTTTAGCGAGTCTCCGAATAAAGTAAGGGCCAACACAGAACCAGATCCAGTAACACCATGGAACTCTATCGGCCCCTTATTTTATACCACTTAAACATGAAAGCTATTATTCAAAAGGTTGGACCGTTTCGGCATTCGTGATTTTAGCAGCAAGCCGTTGTAATAGGCAAAATATTCCACCCTACCTGTGGGACTATGATTATGTTTTCCTGTAAGCAATCATAATAATTTTGAGGTGATGACCTTGGAGAGTCAGTCACTCATCAATAAAGAACATGAAGTCCGCGGCGGCTGTGTCTCAGGAGGTAGAGCCGCCGTCTAATGATCGCAAGGTTGGCAGATCGGCGGTTCGATCCCCGGCTGGCCACATGTCGAAGTGTCCTTGGGCAAGACACTGAACCCCAAATTGCTCCCAGTGAGCGGGCCGGCGCCTTGCATGGTAGCTTGCCGCCATTGGTGTGTGAATGTGTGTGTGAATGGGTGAATGAGAGGCCTTTGTAAAGCGCTTTGGATAAAGGCGCTATATACATTCTTGAGCAAAACCTGTACCAGTCTGTAAGTGATTTGAGACTAGGATGGAGGTTCACCTTCCAGCAGGACAACGACCCCAAGCATACTGCTAAAGCACATTTTTTAATAACCCAACCCTGACTTGTACTTCTCAACAACTTTGTCTCGGACTTGTTTGGAGAGTTCCTTGGTCTTCA
>NC_137678.1:57141085-57166373 GCF_963989245.1 Nansenia antarctica | reverse complement strand
ACACCACACACACACAACACACACACACAAGCGACACACACTCCTCAGGAACCAAACAAAACACCACACACAGGAACAGAATGGGCTGGACACTCCATGGTTTTGTAGTTGGCGTTGGGAAATGAGAGGGCGTTTAAAAGGTAATAAATAACCGGTCCTCTGAGGGTCCCTTCTTGGTAGATGGATGAGTGCTTGCAGGAGGATGAGTGCTTGCAGGAAGCATGTGACCTGGGGAGGGTGTGGCCTCTCGACGTCATGCTGGACCTCGGCCGAAATAGTATCGGAAATACCTCGATACGGCCCGGCCCATGGAATCACCTCAGAAGTGCATGCCAGCTCAATAAACCGTCCCTCAGGTATTTGACGTCTACAGTTTTTGACCAGGTCTGTCTGCAGCAGCGCAAACCTCTGATCTGTGTGTGATTTGATCAGCCGAACCGCCGACCTTGCGATCGTTAGACGCCGGCTCTACCTCCTGAGCCACAGCCGCCCCAACACTTAGTGCTTTAGGGCATTGAGGAAATGTAAATTACTTTGCACTGTACCATATTGGTATCTATTTAGGCAACACAATGTTTTATTTAGCTTATTGTATGCATCATCATGTACCTTCCTACAGTAGAACACCTTGGCAATACAGAAATGATCCCTATGACATTGGCGCGGTCCGACACGCACACAGGACCACATGAGCATCCTAATAGAGCATCCTAACAGAGCATCCTAATAGAGCACCGCCCTCGGCCTGGCCGGCCCTAACGTCCTCCCCTCTGAAACCCTCGTCCCCATCCACATTCTCAGCCCCATTCCAGGCCACAGCAGAAAGTAGTGCATGTCATTTGCATTGCTCTCGCAGAAGAAGCTACTGTATTCATGAGAAGGTGTCGATTTCCCACGCGCACCCCAGGAGTTCGGATAATTGTGGAAAAGAGGGAGGGATTCAGCAGGAGGGGAGGGATTCAGCAGGAGGGGAGGGGAGGGGAGGGGAGGGAGGGGAGAGTCAAAGAGCTCTGCCAGGAGCTGACGGGAGTCCTCCCAGCCCATAATCGGAACAAATGGAGCCATGTCGATGTGGGTTTCTGACCTGCGAGTCTTCTCAGGGACGTTTCCTGTTCGCCCTCCTCTTGAACCCTCGGCGTTTGGAGCTTCTTGGCTATTGGCCGTTCGTTTGACGCATAGTTCACTGAAGCCTGCTCGTTTGTGGAGCAAAGGCTACTGTCAACAACAAGCTCGCTTACTTGCACGCGCGCCCATACACACACACACACACACACATACACACACACACACACACACACACTCACACACTCACGCCAGATGACTGGTACTTGGCATTATTCAGGATGCATTGCCCTCTGGGAGTGTGTGTTCGCTCGAGGGGTTCGCCCCCCGCGCTGTTCATCATCTGACAAACACCTCCGCCTCCGCTCCCCATAGAGCCTGACAGAGCGATGGACCACAAATCTGTCAGGATCAGGTGTGTGTGTGTGTGTGTGTGTGTCTGTGTGTGTGTGTGTGTGTGTTTGATCCTCTGTTTGAGGATCCTTTCGTACAGATACTGTGAACAACCAACAGGTCCTCCTACATCTGTGGCCTGTTCTGCCGGTTCTGTTCACTCTGGTGGAGTTTGGGGCCTCAAAGCAGAATCAGTCGATGGATCAGGGCTCCTCTCTCTAGAACGGTCGTGCCTGTGAATGAAGGCCCGGTAATTAAGGTTCTGTCAACAGGCGTAGTCGGCAGTCACGTCTGGCAGTCGCTTAGAAGGAAACGTTACTCCTCGTGTGTGCAGCGGATCCTGCGAACCCTTTCAGCAGATAGTTTGTTATTTTGAGGAACGCAGCTGTCATCTGCCCGGCAACCCCCTTTGTGAAACTCTGCCAGAAAGACAAGATCAAGCGGACTACCCCCTCCCCCGGCCCCCCCCTCCCCCCTGTCCCCCGTCATAGATCCCTGACACTTCCTTAATTAGCCAGCCCTGGAAATGGCCACGCACACTTCTGTACCCAATTTGTCCGTCGATGAAAAGCAGCGGCGGCTCCCCGGTCCTCCCTCTTCTTCTTCTCGACTCCTCGTCACAGTTTCCTAAACCTTCCGTTCGGTCTCTTCTCTCGCTCACTCCCTCCCTCGCTCCTTGTTTTTCTTTCTCTCTCTCTCTCTCTCTCTCTCTCTCTCTCTCTCTCTCTGTCTCTCTCTCTCTCTCTCTCTCTCTCTCTCCTTCTCTCTCCTTCTCTCTCTCTGTCTCTCTCTCTCTGTCTCTCTCTCTCTCTCTTCTCTCTCTCTCTCTGTCTCTCTCTCTCTCTGTCTCTCTCTCTCTCTGTCTCTCTCTCTCTCTCTCTCTCTCTCTCTCTCTCTCTCTCTCTCTTCTCTCATCTGGCAACGAGAGGCGGCCAAGCAATTTGTCCTGACCCGGGGTCGGCGGCCATATTGGCCCGGCCGCAGTTTCTGTTGGCAGCGAAGGGGTCCGGCCCCATCTGTGACAGGATGTCTATGACGGCGGCCACAACGGCGCATCTTGTCGGCCATCTTCCGCACCATATTTACAAGGCAGCCGTGTCATTTTGGAACGTGTGGCCAGGCAGAAGAGAAGAGAGTCAGGCCTGGGCATCATTTGAGGGCGTCAAGCGCAATAATTTGTCCCGTTTCCGTTCCACTCATCCTCCCTCTCTCTCTCTCTCTCTCTCTCTCTCTCTCTCTCTCTCTCTCTCTCTCTCTCTCTCTCTCTCTCTCTCTCTCTCTCTCTCTCTCTCTCTTCCTCTCTCTCTTCCTCCCTCTCCTCTCTCTCTCTCCTCCCCCTCTCTCTCTCTTCCTCCCCTCTCTCTCTCTTCCTCTCCCTCTCTCTCTCTCTCTCTCTCTCTCTTCCTCCGCTCTGGAAAAAGTGGCTAGCCGCATCCGGCTTGCGTGCCTTATGCCCCACGGCTCCAGGAACCAGAGTGGCAGCTCTGCTCCGAACATGTCCAAGTCCCTCCCGTCACTGAGACACTGGTGACCCCTCCAGAGCTGGACTCAAGACGCTGTCGTAGAGCTTCGTGCTGGGAGCTTTTAAAGGCTTTTATGTATCTCAGAGGGGTTGAGCGATTAGCTACATATGTTTTGCTGTTTAAAAGCGACACCCCCAGTGCATTGGGGCTGACTGACTGGTTCAATATGTGCACTCAAAGTATGTGAAGGCTGTAGGAAACGTCGTAAAGCGCGCAGAGCTAATATGCAGTGTTTTTCCAATGAAACACTTGTAATGATGACATTATCACCTGTCAATCACAAAGAGGGCTTTAGGGGCGGCTGTGAATTGCACAGTTGTATGTATGCGCTGTACAGTAACGCGTATGTAATGCTCACGTTGAGTTTGAAATGTTTTCTAAATAACACCAAATATCCCTAATCTGTAGGATTGACATGTTTTTTGATCAGCGTTGGCGTGGTGAAATCATCATAACTTTTACTCCAAAAAACACCCATTGCCGAGGACGATTTCTTTCCGTACCACACAGTGTTGTTTAATGGCAAATCACAGTTCAAGTGGAAAAACACTATAAACTTATTCCCTTTTTGGTGTTTTTTTTCCGAAAAGAAAAACGGAGCCTTTGATCAGTTTTGCTGCGGGCCCCTTTTCAAACTCATTAATACGAGACTGTTGACACGAGAAAAAGAAAGGACGTCAGCGAATCCAAGCCAGCACCGCGCGTCATTATCTTCTGCTTTCCTTGTGATTTTCTCCACTTGCCTGTCTCATTCGCATTGTTATGTTTTTCATTTTAGAAAACATCTGCAGCCTCCTATCCTTTCGAAATCACTCGCGTGCAATATTGAATCGAAGGGGTTTTTCCTCTCGAGCGGTTTTCAGCCCGCACAAATGCATAGGTGTGTGGATTTACTCATGTTGTCTCATTAAATGGTAATGAAGGAAGACTATGTGTGAGCTCAGCGCTTCAGTGCCCCGAGGAGAAGCCTTAGAGGAGAGGCTTGTGGGATGTTGTGAGACAGGATGATGTAACTGGTGCGGGTGAGTAATCTCACGCAGGATGACCTCACCTCTATCTCCTCGTAGAGGGAAGGGGGGGGGGGGGGGGGGGGGGAGGAGAGTGGGCAGGTGCCCTGGTGGCACACATAGATGGATGGTAGAGGAGAGGTTTCTGGTGTAAACTTGTCCAAACACTCTCTCCATTCTCCCATGTCATGTCATGCTTTTTCCTATATTCGTGACGTTAGAATGATAAGGTTCTATCTCCGTTTAGAATGATAAGGTTCTATCTCCGTTTAGGGTAGTTCAGAGATATTGAGCGTCAACGTTTTTACATTCCATTATGTTTTGTGAGATGGAACCTTTGTATTTGATGAATTACTAACTCAAAAATGTCAACGTTTTAAAAATAACACCACACAGGCATTAATAAACACCTAATGGATCAGATTATGTAAAAAACTAAATTTTGACAAGAGGTGCTAGCTAGCCCCAGTAAAAGCTGTAGCCCCACTACACTGTGGTACCCAGTTATGATAAAAATGCAACACTGAGGGTGTGTGATGTTTACTCAGGCGAATGTAGGGTTAAGGTTAGGGTTTACTCAGGTGAATGTAGCTCTGTGGCTTGCAAGGTTCCCTCTCACGGGACAATAGTGTAGCACCGAGGACGACATCACAGCCAGAAACCACCAAGGCAGTAGACGTGTCGAATGTGGCAGGGGGATTATGGGTAATGTGGCTCACACTGTAATGCTATTGTGCGCGGTGCTCCTTGAGCTGGAGTTAATGCTCTATAATTGCATTAAGCCTGATTTCTAGGGGACAAAGAGCCCTGATTGGGAAATTAATCCAATGTTACCAATGTTCTGTGTTGAATCATCTTCATGCAATCCTATAGAATTCTTAATGCGAATTTCAGTTAACGTATGATATCATAGGTCTCACATGATATAGGCCTAATGAATTGGATTTATATAATGATGTGGTATATGCCATCATGCATATCTCAGCTGAACACACGTGTGGCAACTGTAGTCAAGTGCTGAGCAGTGCTTGTTCAGACCCAAAGAGATCAATCAATCAATCAATCAATCAAACTTTATTTATATAGCAGAGTCAGACACTGAATGCAACTCTGAGTGCTGAACATAAAAACAATAGTAAATAATTTACAATACAATAAAACAAGAGGTGGGAGATACGAAATAGATACAATAAATACAACACAATAACAGCAGGAATGAGACAAGAAATAGAAGATGAGCTATTAGGAGTAAAAGCGCAAGTTGACAGACACTAGATAAAAGCCAGGCTAAAATGGTGTGTTTTAAGTTTTTAAGTAAGATATCCAAACTCTCTGCCACCCTCAAGTCCTCCGGCAAGCCGTTCCACAGTCTGGGACCGTAGTGGCTAAAAGCGTAGTACAGCGATCAGTACAAGTAGATGTCTAACGCTGACACACACTCCCTCTCTGCCTCCTGTGTGAGTAGTCCACCCACTCGCAATGGACATTCTAGAGCATTCCATTGTGAGAGAGAGAGAGTCTCCCTTAGTACCATTGATGCATTTCCTCTGCTGTAGAAGAATCTATACTGTTGAATGAATGAATGGTCTTTATTGTCATTAATACAGTACAGGTACCATACAACGAAATTTAGGAGGGGGGGCTCCCCTGGTGCTTGGAAAAAAGACTAAAAACAAGAGGGCCAAGGGTAAAATAAAAAAGGGAAAAAAGCTGGTTTACATAAATAAAGGCTATGTACACTATCCACTATACTATACTACTATACAATAAAACACTGTGCTGTACTCTATGCTATGCTATAAATATCCTAACATTCTCCTATCTCTGAACCTTATGTACACAAGGGTTGTCATATTGCACATAGTATTGTTGCACATTCATTAAAGTGTCGCAGTTAGCAGGTTTGAAATGTTCACAGTTGTATTTCAATATTGCACTTATGTTTACAATCTAGTAGCTGCCATCAAATTGTCTAGATTGATGGCAGCTACTAGATTGTAAACATAAGTCTTGTGTGTCTTGTTCACTGTTCAGAGCCTTTAGCTTCTCCAAATGTCTCAATCCGACCCATCTGGCCTGTTCAGCACCAATGTGCTGAGCTGTGCCACTGCTCTGAAGGCAAACCAGGCGGCAAACCAGGCGGCAAACCAGGCCAGCCATGTAATCTGAACATCCCCCCCAGACACCCTGCTGGGTTCAACCTGTACAACCTGTACACACACACACACACACAACATGCCGGCCAATTCAGCGATCCGTGTATGGCAAAGCAAGTTAGCCATCGTCCGTTTTTTGGCTTTGTAGCGTACATGCTAGTTCTACGTCCCTGGATGATCTTTTCTTTCACGTTTTTTTTCTCCCAAGGACGTTGGAAGTCCTTTGTAGGCTTCTGACTACATATATTAGTAATGCGGAGCTCCACAGAGGGACTGTTAATGGGTTCCCAGGCCCAGCCAAGCCTCTTTGCCTCTCTGCTGAGATTGGAGACGCCATGCGGCTCGTAATGCACCACGGGGGCCTGGGCATTGACACGAGATCTGCAGATAAAAGCAAAGCAATTTGTTCCACACTCAGCCAGAGAGACAACACAACACAAGGGTGGGAAATATGTTTATTTTTATTACGACGACCGCATCTCTGACGACATCACCCGCCTATCATCTCTGGTGTCGGGTTTCAGCCGGTCATGTGACCAGTCTATGAGTGATGTCATCAGCATGCATCAGCTCTGATTTCCTGAGTGTAACTCAGTAAAAGCCAATAGATGTATAATTGCTGTTATGTTGTACTTCTGTAAAATGCTGTAAAAGTGAACGCAGCAGCAAGAAAAACAAAAGGTTATTTTCTGCGGTGTTCCATGATCCTGATGTGGATGATGGAGTGCTTAGCATTGCTAAATCAATAGCACATCAGACAACCACCATGTTCCCCACTCCACACAAACACACTGGATGTCTACCAGGGGAGGCTGGGGACACGTTGGGGAGGATGGGAGACTCGTGGTTTAGGCTTGTCTCAAACATTGTCTAAGACTAATTATTTTAGGATAAACATTTGATTAAATACATGTATAGGAACAAATATTATGGGGAATAAGAAAAAGGACAGTGAGGGCTGGCTGTGGCGCAGGAGGTAGAGCTGCCATCTAATGATCACAAGGTTGGCAGATCGGTGGTTTGAGCCCCGGCTGGCCACTTGTCGAAGTGTCCTTGGGCAAGACACTGAACCCCAAATTGCTCCCAGTGAGCGGACTGGCGCCTTGCATGGTAGCTTGCCGCCATTGGTGTGTGAATGTGTGTGTGAATGGGTGAATGAGAGGCCGTTGTAAAGCGCTTTGGATGAAGGTGCTATATAAGTGCAGTCCATTTACCATATTTACAGTTAATTTAGGGAAAAGCAGTGTTCAGGATGATGACGAGGCTCATGAAGGGAGAGGCTCAATGACTTTACTGTGACAGACAAAGACAAACGCCACAAATGTGTTTGTGTGTGTGATTGACTTTACATACAGAGTGAATTTGACTGGGCTACTCACAGTTTTTGGAGAGTAAACGTTCCATGAGAATGTCCAGAATGTTCTGGAGAGAATTGACAACGAGTTGGTAATTAAATGAAGTGCTCATCACCTCGGGGTATTCCATGGAACGGGGAAAAAGTATATATATTTTCTCTCGTCTTACCAAATAAATGTGTAAAAAGTTATATTTGTCTCTCAATAAATCTCTCTTTCTCTCCGGGATGTTGCGGCAGAAAGAACTGCACGTGCGTGAGTCAGTGAACTAGCTAGCCTGTTCTGATTGGACGGTCAGGAGGTCAGATGACCATATTTGGTCTGAGGTCCGTCCCATGATGCCCCGCTTTACGACACTGACAGGAAGTGGAAACGACTTCTATTTGTGACGCTTGTGTGTGTCTGTGTGTGTGTAAGCTGTTTGATTGCCTTTTGTGCATCCTATGTACAGTTTTTCAAAGCTTTTATTTTTTAATTATCATTAGATTTCCTCCAAATTCAAGGGAGAAACATCCTCTTCTCCCTCCATGGGTCAGCCTCCTCCACTGATGTCTGGGGGTGATAGGAGTGACTAGACAGACCCACGCACCCCGCCCCCCACGTGTTCTCTGCTTCCTATCAGCGGCTTCCGAGCGACAGCTAGGACTGCCATGATGCCAGTGAGATGGAGTGTGATTGGGCGCCCCTGGTACGGGCGGGAGCCAGGCGAATGAGAGGGAGGGCGGGCGGGCGGGGGCCTTGAAGTGGGACAACTGGCTCAAGGCCGGGGGCTCGGGAGGAGGGCGTCAGACGGCCACTGAGAGATGCTCGTTCATCCTAACACACGTGGCGTAGCGTCCTCCACCAGACAGACAGGGCAAGGGCGGCGGGGGGGGGGGGGGGGTAGGAGACAAGACTGGCCTCCAGTCAGTGTGTCTTCCTATTAGGGGAGCTGACATATACGTTGTGTTTCAGAGCCCCCCCCCCCAGGGTTGAGTTGTCCTCAGAATGACACAGATTTTCCTCGTCTTGATATGAGGCATGATGGGAGCATGAGGTTATTTTGCCATTGTCAAAGTCATTGTAAGCGTGGGTTGAGTAAATGTGTGGTGGCCTGGGAAAACCCTTCACATGGTGGCATTTTGACATTTTCAGTTTTTTATATTTCCATAAATTAGAAGTTCTCAGCTATTCATAACTGGTTGAATGACTGAGATAGCCCTTTATTTTAAAAAGTTATGAGCATTTTAATGTATCATGTCAAAAAAAGTCGGGGGAGGAGCCTATGCAGATCGGCCGGTCTCGTTTGTCTGCTTGTGATGCGGTGTTAGTCTGTTCGCCTCGTCGGTATGCGAGGGACAGATCCATTTGTGTGTCTTCTAGTTAAGATGTTATTACTTTATGCTTATTGTGAGCATCAGTAAACTGGCAATAACACAGGTGGAAGTATCGTCTCTCCTTTCGCTCATGTGTGCGTGCGTTGCTTAACTGAGAATGAGACACGTTCAACGTGACGTTGTTTCTCTAGCAAACTACCCACCACAAAAACATAACAATAAGTACTTTCTCTTTTGTTTTCTTAAAATGTTTATTCACCATAATGTAGTATGGAGTTCAAAGTACTAGAATACCACATAATATCAAAATCGCCAAAATCGCGATTTCCATCTATTTTTGCTCTTTGCCACAAACGAACGCCAGCGACATCCGACGGGTTTTCCCAGGCCACCACACAAATGTTTAGGGACGCTATCTTTCAGTATTTTAACCTACAGTTTAGGGCCTGGCCACTCCAACCTATCAGAAAATGTATCTAAAAAAAACGTCTACGAATGAAATCAATGTCTGATTTGATGCATGAAATTCGGGCGTGACCTTTGAACCTAGAACCTAGCAACTGAAGAAGGCAACCTGTCAAGTTAATAAGAAATCTTCTCGTGTCTAATTGGCTGAACGGACAAACAGACTGTGGGAAGTTCTTTTTACCAAAACATATGAAATGGACACGCATACACTTGACCTTAGTGTCTGTCAGTGGACAACTCTCACAGAGAAACCGTTGGCCCGATCTGTAGTCTGGGCTTATTCAGTCACTTCGATTTCTTCTTCTAAGGAAGAGCAAAAAAAAACACAACTTGAATGAAGTTCAATGAAGTTTAGTGTGTTTTTTTGAGTGGGTAGGCAGTGGGGGGATTGTGAAACATATTTTTCCTACAAGTCATTAAAACAAGCCAGTCAACCATAGGCAACTGGATCAACCTCCCAAATTCTCCCCAGAAATTCAATGCTTTGGGCTCTGCCTTCGTCTGTGAAGCCCTGGAACATACAGAAACGGCTCTGCTTGTTATAAGATGGCAGCCGAGACTCATGGAATCCTTCCTGATCCCCTCCCTCCGTAGGTCGATGTGTGACGGCAGCAGCCTCCATGTAGACTCAGGGGCGGCTGTGTCTCAGGAGGTAGAGGCTGTGTCTCAGGAGGTAGAGGCTGTGTCTCAGGAGGTAGAGTCGTCGTCTTATGATCGTAAGGTTGGCAGATCGGCGGTTCGAGCCCCGGCTGGCCACATGTCGAAGTGTCCTTGGGCAAGACGCAGAACCCCAAATTGCTCCCAGTGAGCGGGCCGACGCCTTGCATGGTAGCTTGGCCGCCATTGGTGTGTGAATGTGTGTGTGAACGGGTGAATGAGAGGCCGTTGTAAAGCGCTTTGGATAAAGGCGCTATATAAGTGCAGTCCATTTACCATTTAGATTCACCGATAGTAAGGTAATAAAATAAACACAAAATATATAAATAGTTAATTTAATAGTAATAAAAAAAAAAATTGCTTAGATTTTTTTTGGGCCCTTTATTACTTCAATCACGAAGCACGACGTCTCACAGGGAATAAATGTCACGTAGAAATTGTCGAGACCTTTTTAAACCTACTTCAGGTCTCCCCAGCCCCCTCTTTCAGACCCTTGCCGTTAGTCTTGACAGCACTTAGAAAAAGGTCATGCCCAAAAGGACAGGCGTGAGAAATTGGAATCCAAATTCGAGGGGCTGCATAATTACCTTTGAAGTTAGGGGCACGTGACCAAAGGGGGGGGGGGACGTCGACAACGACACTGTACTGTAGCCATGTCAGGTCTAACGATGCTACCACATCTTTACTTACACGTCTAACACCCCTCAGCCTGGAGCTGTGATTCTAGTGCAGGCCGGTGTTTTGGGAAGGAGGAGGAGAGAGGTGGGGGAGAAGGTGGATGGGAGGGAGGGTGGGGAGGGAGGGGGGGGGATGGTGGTATCACCATGGTTACCGGCTGGTTGGTTGGTTGGTTGGTTGGCTGGCTGGCTGGTCTGTTCGGCACAGCTCCCCTCCACACGCGGTGTGCCGTGTGCGATATATCCGGCTCATCGAGTGTCGCCGGTGATTTACTCTGCGACACCCCGGCGCTGACGGATGGCCGCATTACTGCCAGAGGCGTCACGCGAGACTAATGACCGCCAGGGCCGTAAACGGAAAAATGGCGGGAGGGGGGAGGAGGGGGGAGGGGGGAGGGCGAGGCACAGTCACGTCAGATGACTTTCAGGGGTAGAGAGAGAGAGAGGGGAGGAAGATGGTAAGGGAAGAGAGAGAGAGAGAGAGAGTGAGCGAGTAGTGGTGGGGGGTGGGTGGGTTTGTCTCCAGTAAGCAGGGGGAGAGAGAGGGGGGAGGAAGATAGTAAGGGAAGAGAGAGAGAGAGAGTGAGCGAGTGGTGGTGGGGGGTGGGTGGGTTTGTCTCCAGTAAGCTCCCCCAGATCCACACCTCGGCAGAGCTCAGACCGGGGCTTTCATCTCTCCGTGATTAGATTGGAAAACAGTAGGAGAGGAGAGGCACTGCAGGGAGGCCGGATCCGTCCCCATCGGCTCAGATGTTGACCCTCCCTCTCTCTCTCTCTCTCTCTATTTGCTGTCACGCTGTGTCCCTGTTATACGCATGACCCGCCACGAGGGTACTTGGCGAGATGATTGTCCGCAATCTTCTTCGCTTGGTCTTGATTTAGCGACGGTCGGTCCTTCTGTTTTGAGTGTTCCAATTGCGACAGTGAGATCTAAGTGGGCCGTAACCACTGCCGTGTCTAAGAGCACCCTCCGACCCTCCGTAGGCCGTGTCTAAGAGCACCCTCCGACCCTCCGTAGGCCCTTGGTCAGTATGGGCAAAAAAATACCTACCTTGTGGGCTGGCCATCGTCGATCAGTCAAAAGCTAAAGGCATGAGCGACACCAAAAAAATTCCCCAGTGTGTACCAGGGTTTCCGTTAGAAAAATTTGCCGTCGGACATCGTGTCCGGGAAGAATTCGATTTACCGGACAAACGTGATATATTCCGGTCATCATATTAAAATATAATATTTTTTTTTTTTTGCAAAATCATATTTTTTTTCTCCAAATCTAATATAGCTGTTTGTCGCGGTGATTACTGTTGTGTAGCGGCCTATATATGCCATTTAATGTCTATTTCTCATCCGATACGATTAGATGCGAGCTATATAATATATAATAATATAACATGATTTGACGGATGCGCGCTATGCCATGCGTCAAATCCAGCGCTGAACGGGTCCAGCGCTGAACGGGCGCCTCACTGGGAACTGAACAGACAGCATCGATCAATGAACGGACTCCACATTACGTTAACTGAAGTTTGTTAAATTGTTTGGGATTAATGTGAGTTTTCTATTTTCTCTTTCCAGTTTTACCCTTTTTTTTAAAATCAATAAAACAACGTCATTTCTATAAGTCTCGCTGGTTGGGAAGGCATTTCGTTTAGCTCGGGAGTATGACAATGGGAAGAACATAACTGTATAACTGAATGACAACAAATGTATGAGTAATGAGTAAAACAATGTCACTTTTATAGTATGTTGTTTAACTTGCCGTTCGGTCGCCATGGCTCTAGTGTGTGTAGCAGCTTCAGCTAGCTGGCTAGAAACTTCTAGGGGTGCGTTCGTAAACACGCTCTGAGAGCGCCGGAGCGCACGCTGGCTTCGATGTCACAGAGCGACCGAGTCGTTCGATTGGACGAGAGGCGTTCCGCGAGTGCTGATCGGATTTCCAGAGCGTGTTTACGAACGCACCCATAGATGGGAAATCAAGAAACCGTATTACTATGGTGGACGGGTTGGCAGGGTTGCCAGATAGGCATGGGTTACCGCCGAATGGGCTACTGTGTTTAAGCGGTAATAGACTGGTTAAGCTGTAATCCCATCTGGCATCAATCCCATGTGGCACCTGTGCGCTGTTTCGCATAGGCCGGCCTACACATTAGGAGTCATCATCATGCCGGTGTCAAATCATATCATAATAAAAGAAGTACATAGCCTATATATTCGTCTTTTTTAAAATAGAAGGAATCAGAATGTGAACTTTAGCGAATTGTATTCAAAGGGAATTATTTTCACTGGACAATATGTCCGGACAATATGTCCGACGACTTTTCAATTTGTCGGACTTCAAAAAAAATTACCGGACAAAGTCCGGGAATTACCGGTTAACGGAAACCCAGGTGTGTACGCTGAAAACGGTTCCGTTGCTGTTACTGTATCCACAGTCGGATAACTGTTGACCAGATGGACCTCGCTAGAGGGCATGCAGCTGGTCAGTGCCCCCCTGGTCCCGCGACCTCTGACCCAGACACACGGCTCCTATCATGCGGTCGGATGCTCGTTTCCAATACACCGCGCCGTTAGGCCACCGCCCACCAGGCTCAGAGGCTAGAGACATCTGTATGTAGACACTCGATAGCCCTCGTTGTATAGCCACTCCACATGAACGCTATACAGTTAGCATTTGATGTGTGTGGGCATTTTGGGTGTTCGGGTCGGCAGGAATAAGAGAGAGAGAGAGCGCACAGGAGAGAGAGATGGAGGGTACTTTTTGATCGTGTTGTTCCGTGAATCAATTAATCCGCGCTGGGCTTTAGTCTACATCAGCTGCACCCCCGTAAGGCAGGCTGGCGACTGCGCCGCAAACACAGATGGAGATTGGGTTCCCTAAAACAAACAGGCTAGATAAGACCCTGGGCCAGAACTGCCTCTCTAACAGACAGATAGTGTCGTCTCGCTCGCGTTGGAGAGGAACCGGATTGAAGATTAGAGGGATAGGAGTGAGGGAGCTGAGCTCTGCCAGTGAGGAATCACACACTACACTACACACTACACATTGAGTCAACAGAGATAGTCTAGTCATATTTATTTATAAAGCACATTTAAAACAACTGGTGTCGACACAAGTGCTGTACATGGATTGAAATCACAACAAAGGCAATAAAATCACAATATATAGAATCACAGCAGTGGTTGTGAACACTTTAAGTTGCCCCTCTACCAGTGTAGTAATGTTGTAGTGTCTTCAAATCCAATATTATTGTGCTAACAAGTGTTGTTACATAAAGGAGGTAATTAAAAAAGGAACTATTATGCCCTAACCCTAGTTACCTAATATATGGAGTTTCTTTCGATCACACAGGTGTTATAAGGAACAGTCTTTATTCCACTTGTGAAATACAGTAAAACATTCCATGAGACACTCTCGTCTGTCGCGCTGCCTGAGGAAAACCATCAGAGGAAAGAATAATGAAGTCCCTTCATGGTTCAACAAGAATATTATCGCAAACTTGTCCTAGTTGCTGGACAATTCGATTATCAAATGCGGTCAGAAGCCCCCTTTACTGTTCAATAGACCCACAAATCTGTCTCTGGCTCTCCAATCTACGCTGCCCATCGTGATGGGCCCCTGACCTACAGCATGTTCTGTCTCTGTCTCACACAGATGTCTGTCAGATAGCCTGGCGACGCGCCACCGCCAGTCAATACGGCATCAGCGCTCAGGTTGTTTCTGACATTCAGCCACCAGTAGCTGATACTAGCAAATACTAGGGAAGCTTCCGATGGGCTGATTGTGACTGCTACGTCCCTGCACAGTCCACTTTAACGTCTCTAGTCCGTGAGTTTAGAATGATAAGGTTCTATCTCCGTCTAGGGCAGTTCAGAGATATTGAGCGTCAACGTTCTTACATTCCATTATGTTTTGTGAGATGGAACCGTTGTATTTTATGAATTACTAACTAAAAAATGTCAACTTTTTAAAAATAACACCACACAGGCATTAATAAACACCTAATGGATCAGATTATGTAAAAAACATAAGAACCTTATAATTCTAACCTCTCTAGTCTACAGACAGCACCTCTGCACCTCTGCCCCAATTCCCGCAGATGGTTGAAGCTGGTAATGCTGATGAAACAACGTAATGGAAACAATAGAGAGGGAAATAAAGAGTGTTAAATAGACTCTTAAACATGGTCCTTTCTCTGTGAGCCATCTGCTGGGAGGAGATTATGTTGGATCCCGTGGTGGGGTGAGTACTGTTGTCAGCGTCTGTATGCACTCTGAATGCACTGAAGCAAAGATGATTATTATTATTTTATTTTTTTAAGTGACTCCTGTCAAATTTCCTTACAATTTATTCTCCTCTCTCTCTCCCCCCTCTTTATAACCCTAATGAGTATTTCATTAGATTTCCCTGGGTCTCGCATTTATATATTTATAGGGTTTAGGAATATTTCAAATGATCAAATGATTTGATATTTCAAATAGCAGCGGGATGCTAGCGGATGCCTTCTTTTCACATTGTTGGGCTCATTTGCCACCCCCCCCCCCCCCCCAAGTCAACACCCTACTGTATCGACAAGTGCAGAATTGTGGTGCTATCTGTTGAATGATTCCTACCTTCACACCCTCCAGCCCCCAGGCACAGTCTCATGATCGACCGAGGGACAGACAGACATGATCGACCGAGGGACAGACAGACATGATCGACCGAGGGACAGACAGACATGATCGACCGAGGGACGGACAGACATGATTGACCGACGGACAGACAGACGGACCGTAATCGGTGACCCCGGGGGGCGGGGGGGGGGGGGGTGCATTGATCGGCTCCAGCCTCCACAGTTCCCCAATTTGTCTTTTTTTCACGCTGGTGGAACAAACCCAGAATCTAATGATGATTTATGACCCCTCCGGCCCTCCGTAGTATCGGTGGTCAGAGGTGATAACATACAGTATACGCAAAGGATGTTTATGTTTTATGTTTATGTTTCCTTCCAGCTCGGCCGCCCTATGAGGGGGCCTCAGACCGGCTGAAACGTGTGAGTGTTTATCGGATTATCACATGATCACATTAGGGAATAACACACCAAAGGGTTTCACATTGTACAGCACACGCCACACAGACAGCCCGATTTGACTCCCTTTTTTCCTCCCACAATCCCCCTCTCCTGCCTGGTGCTTTTCCATCTGACTGTCCAGAGCTTAAGCCCTAATCTGGAGGTCCATGAGGCCTGAAACGAAAAGGCTCTCCCTCCCTCCTGGCTTCCCCACCTCTCTGGATCGATACCCCCTGCCCCCCTGCCCCCCACCCCCCCCACCTCTTCCCCTCTATCGGGAGAAGCTGCTGCATCTTCAAGACCCGGACGCCATAAGTCTGCCATCTTTTACGGCCGCTCCGGGAGCCGTATTAAACCCCCGCCAGGACAGCGGAAGGTCAGGTCATCAAAGCGAGGGGTGGGCTGTGGCGCTGAGAAGCACTGCCCTCTGGGACACGCCTCATACATACATACATGTAGCCAGCGCTCATGTATGTAAATGCTGGTGGGGGTTGTTGGGCTTGTTCCTTGATAAAGGGCTCCTCTCCTCAGCGCTTTTAACCCGGCCTTAGCTATCATGTAGCGTGTGGGTGGATACGGATCAGCCCTCCTGCAGGGAGCTTACCATATGCATTTCTGCCAGCGCTAAAGTTCTCATGTAGTGTCTCAGCAACCTTTCACCATTGAGGATTATCCCCCCCCCCCTCCGTCCCTCCCTCCCTCCCTCCCTCCCTCCCTCCTCCCCTTTACAATGATCGGGGGTTGAGTGGGTGGACACCTCTTCGGGTGGGAGATAGCAGGGTGAATTCCCCCTGCGTCAGCTGGCGGTGGAGTCACACAAAGAGAGAGAGAGAGAGAGAGAGAGCCAACTGTCTCTCCTACGGGGGGGATGGAGAGGGGGATGGAGAGGGGGGTGAGCGAGGCGATTATGGTCTAGTGGTGGCGGAGGTGTGATCCATATTGGGAAGGGCTAGGCGGGGTGGATAAGAAGCAGCAGATCTAATGGAATCACCGCTCGCTGCACTGCCTGGTGGGACAACTCTCCTGTGCGGGTCTCACAGCGGGGGGATGGGGGGGGTGTTATCTTAAAGGGACATGGTAGCTCACCAATGAGATTCCCTCTGAAGGGGATTAAGGCAGGCAGGTGAGAAGGACCACTGCTCATATTAAATTGAGGATTTCGTGGTGGCATAACCCCAGCCCGGGTTGTAGAGAGCCTGGGAGGACCAGGAACAGGAATAAGAGGGTGTTTTCATTCTTCTTCTGTGGTATCAGATGAATTGGTACAGTAGTAGTAGTGGTTGGTTTTAATAAGACGCCACTCACACCAGGAAGGATAGCTACTGCATATTTGCTGTATCTAATGGTGGATCCAAATAAACAAACAAACAAACAAAACACTCACGCAGATGTACATCTGAAAAGCACGTAGCGTATCACAGATCTGATACAAGCTGTTAGCATTCCAGCGAGTTATTTGGTCATCTTAAATATACATAGTCGATAAGAGATTCCTCTCTTTCAGCGAGCTCTCTTTCAGTTCGCAGAGAGAGAGAGCGTCTGCGTGGAGGAGACAGTGGCTCTGTCTCTCTAGTGTCCACAGGCCACAGACAGACACAGGCTCTGACGACGCGCAGGCGGGCGGACCCAATCGATGCGCACATGCTACTCCGAGAGCACTATGTCCGCGGGCTAATGTACATCTAATGTTCTCCTCCACGACTATCCTGGAAAGGCACATGGACGAAATTGTCACAGAGATGATTGCCTTCTCCATATTGCATGAGGAGGTGGGATGTAAACGGATTTGTTTGACCGCCCTCGCATTTATCTTTCAGTCCTCTCTCTCTCTCTCTCTGTCTCTCTCTCTGTCTCTCTCTCTCTCTCTCTCTCTCCCACCCCCCCCGCGGTTTCCCCTCATATATAAATTCCTATATGATGACACTCAAGAAGCGACGGACGTCATTTGTCTCTTTCGTCGACGTAGGATCCGTCATGCTTCTTTTTCACGCGGCGTAGAACAGGTTGGCCCCCCCCTCCCCCCCGCGCTCGCAAGCACAGCAGCTTCCTCCGACCGCCAAGCGTGTCCTTGGTAACGTGTTGGGAACCCGACTGTGTGTGTGTCTAAGTTTCATTTCCTGCAACAAGCCCGGAGCTATTTTGACACTTGCTTCCGTGCCAGCCTCTCACGGCCTTGTGGATCTGTTGTGATGTTGTGAAGCATCACAGAGAGAAAAAACTACTTTAACAACATGACTCAGCATTAGTATAGGCAGGCACCGTTTTTCCCAGTTTTTTCCATCTCATTTGTGCTCAGAGAGAATAGCCTGAATAGCTTACAATGACACATATTACCGAGCCTGTTTGTCGTCCCGTAATTAATTCATGTTGTTTAGCCCACATAACATTGACTGGTGTGTCTAACCGATTACTTATGCTTTCTCATTAATCATACTTGTGTGGCAAGGCAGCAACTTCAAAATATTATCTCATTTTAATAATCTTTCGCTTTCATGTTTAGCAGCATTGCTGTGGTAATTGTTCCGGGAGATAATGTCTTACATGCTGCAGGTCATTAGGAGGAGGGCGGGGGAGGGAGGGCATGGGCGTTGGTTCAGACGAGGTTCACGATGTTCTTCACGGAATCGGGGCGACCTCCAAGCAAAGCAAATAGTGGGAGGGAGGGAGTCCGGATTGATGAAAGACACAGTAATGACTACAGCATGAGGTTCTCCACTGTGTGTGTTCAGGCACACAGGCTTGAAAACAATGTTGGCCCTGACAGCACTGGGGATTATATCGCCTTTCAAAGCTACGCTCTCCTTTTTTTAATGATGAATCCAATACTGTTGTCGTGTGTGTGTGTGTGTGTGTGTGTACACGTACCTACACTGTTGTCGTGTGTGTGTGTGTATGTGTACGTACCTACACTGTTGTCGTGTGTGTGTGTGTGTGTGTGTGTGTGTGTGTGTACACGTACCTACACTGTTGTCGTGTGTGTGTGTGTGTGTGTGCGTGTGTGTGTGTGTGTGTACCTACACTGTTTCACTGAGGTCCAAGACATTATAAGAGAAGCAAAGGTGGTGGGCGGTGGGCAGCATCTTATGAGGGGGAGTGCTGCTGTTTTTCTTTTTTTTTTAACAATGTTTCCATGGCAACGGCCATTTCCCTTTAGCGCCGATGAGTATTCGATGGTCTGCTGTGACCTGTCTGGTAGATGGGGGGCGGGGGGGGGGCGACCCACCTCACAGACCGTAATACATTTGGCACACTAGCACCACACTGCAGGGACGCCATTAGCTGTGCCACACTAAAAAACGGAAATGTGTTGGTCATTTTGTCGACCTCAGAGAGAGAATACTGTGTTCAGTAAACAGTTGTTGATGCCGACATGGAGTACAGTAGGAGTACAGTATGGAGTACAGTAGGCGCAAATTGCAATATTCCGGTTGTGTCCCTGAACCCTGCTGATGAGGGAGTCCAAACTCTGTTTGATGAAACACACCCGACACCTGGGAACAGCCCCACTCCCGGATCGAAGCGTCTTTGATTAAACGGTCCATTGTGGCCATATAATTGGCCGTTGGGTCCCGTATTGACGGAACACCCTACCCAGATTGGTCCATTGTCTGACTGCAGGCTAAGGGGGGGGGGGGATTGTGAGGCGGCACTGCAGTGTGAATAAATTCCCATAAAGCCTGTGGCGTCCCCGGAGACCTCAGCCACTCTAATCCAAACGGACAACGGCAGCGACAACCTGTGACTGCCAGGGCCCCAGATCTAATTAGTCACGAGGAGGAAGTCCCCGTTGGCCGTTGGACAGCCGAGCCCTTTGGCTCCTCGGCCGCCTGGGTGGAAATGTAAACATGGAAGCGGCCCAACAAAGACGCCGTAACGTCGGAGGACCCAGGAGCTACGAATCAATTATAGTTTTCCCGCTTTTTATTTTTCCGCTTGGGGCCTCTAGTGCTCTCTCTTTTCTTAGCCCGACCTTGTTGACAGGATCTGTCGTGTCTCCTACTGGATGGCACTGAAGTGGTCATTCGCCGGTATCCCTCCGCCGTGACGCCATCCCCGGGAAATGTGTTTATGGTTCGTACGGGCGACTCCGAGGACCCGCTTCGGGCTCCTGCCCACGGACATCCATTCATCACGTCTGTCAGTCTGTCGTCGCCTGTTTGTTTCTGTGGCTTTCTGCTTCCTGGTGAGGATGGCTGTGGTACCAGTAGCCCCGCCTCTTCAGAAGAGGAGTCATTCATCATCTACCTGCTCTGTCCCCGCTCTGTCTGTCTGTCTCTATTTTTTTTAAATTGGATGTTGTCAGCGTTGTGGTGGCGGTGGTGGTTATTTTGGCAGGTGATTGCACAGAATGATCCAGGAGCACCTCTCTTTCGATTCTGTGCCATTCTGAAGTAGGTCAGCCCTGGTGTGTAATTTATAAACATCCTCTCTATCTAGACCATCACCGGCCGGCACTCCACTAGAATGTCAGGCAGTAATACTCCAGCTATTTATTTCAGAATTGCCTTGCTTGTTTGGGCTACGAAAACAAGGTTCTGTTTTCCAATATATACAGGCTGGTAGGCTAATTGATTATTTTGATGATGATCTGTGACTGATTCATAATGTTCTTCGTCTTAAGACTTTTGGACTGGTTCTGGTTTTAACAGTTCAGGGTTACACCCCGCGGCGCACTCTCCTGTGAACGGTGGTGGTAATGACCATCACTTGCCACCTGCGAGTCAGATCTCCCCTCTGTGGTGTCTGTGCAAGGTTTCGCCGGAGGAGAAAGTGATGATGGGCTTCAACCCTCTAATTGGTCGTTTCCACGCCAACATCTTGGAATGTTTGACTTCATCGTTGGCGCACTTCGAATGTCCTCTCCGATGTCTCTGTGGTCGATTCTTTAAGGCTCAGAGTCTTTAGACTCTGCACGGTTTTTCCAGACCCTTTTTGCCTTTGCGTGAAAACGCGAGTGGGAGGCGATTTCGGAGAACTCAGCGGAATTACAACGTGTGAGAGAGACAGCCGAGTGAATCTGTCAACAAGTCACTGCTGCGAGCGCAAATCGATGCTATTTTCAGGCCAACTTAGTGAAAGGGCGAGAGAGAAAAACCTAGACAAACTCAAAGTCCCCCTTTCTCTTCTCTCTGATTTGTGGGCGAAAGGTCTCGGTTTCCCTCCCTGCACAGGGACTGTTTGCATCCTCTTGAACAGATTGTCGCCCTTCCTATTTTCGTTTGGGGCTTTGAAAGAAAGTTCCCTGTGTTCCTCTGTGTTCCTGACTCTGATGCTTGGGGAACAAAGACTGAGAAAGGAAGCAGGGGTTTAATAGTTCCTGCCATTTAAAGGCACTGTTGACATTAGGACTGCACTGGCACTGGAAGGTGGAATGCTTGATTTGTTTGGCCTCCTTGTCAGGTTTGGAGGTATTGATGAAAAGGCAGTAAGTATGCTCGCTAGGAGAGGGAGAGTTTGGATTGAATTTATTTCCCAGATGTGTCTCTTCAGTGCTTTATTTTTACTGCCACCCCATATTTCCTAGCTGACCAGCTGTTGCTTATCATTATAATCAGGTTGTAAAAACCAAAACGGAGAGAGACCCAGGGAGCCTGAATATTATGGCTTATATTATACGATGTATGGAATGATGGATTTACTGATGAACGTCAACACCTTTTTCATTCTTATTTCATCTCCGTCAGCTAAACACCAAAATAAACCCAGTGTACTGTTAGTGTTTACCCTCTTTATCATCCACAGAGACATGATTGACTCCACAAGCTGTTTGTACTGCAGCGTAGTTAGGTTGGTGTCGAAATAGAAATATCGTGAGCTTAGAATTTTAAGGTTCTATCTCCGTTTAGGGTAGTTCAGAGATATTGAGCGTCAAAGTTTTTACATTCCATTACGTTTTGTGAGATGGAACCTTTGTATTTGATCAATTACTAACTAAAAAATGTCAACATTTTTAAAACAACACCACACAGGCATTAATAAACACCTAATGGATCAGATTATGTAAAAAAACTCAATTTTGACCAAAGATGGAGATAGAACCTTATAATTCTAACGTCACGATTTGTATTATTTACACATTTGAACAGTTTTCATAGATGTACACAGAGAAAGCCGGTGTCCCTATTCCCAGTAGACGCTTTGCTGTTGACTATCAGCCCTTTCTACTGTCGCCTCCCAAGACCTTTCCTGCGGCTATTGAGACATTGTCCTCGCTTGTCTGACCCAAGCATGATTCTCAATGAAAAATGTTTCCTCTGTTGATGGGCAGGGAGGTTTGTATGCTGCGGTCTGATGTACTGGGATGTTGCTCCCTGGACAGTATTATTATCATCTTTTGTTTGCTGGCAGAAGCTGGCATGCATTCCTGCAGTACGGCATGCGAGGGGTTATGCAATATGCATGAAGCTGTCGGACAATGGAGGCGAATAGTGAACGAGACGGGGGGAAATAAAGTGTATTTGGAATACAAATGGCAGAGAGACGTGCAGAGGCTAGATGCAGAGCAGTTAGCAGCAGTTAGTTACCTCCTCAGGCTAGTGTTCTCTCTCACCTCTGCTGAGGATAGTGATGAGGATAGTGTAGTATATTTGGACACAAACACACACACATGAATTGTATAGTAGGGTGTTACGCTTGCCTGGCTCAGGACAAGGTGACAAAAAGGGAGACGACACATGGATAACAATAATAGGAGATTTATTAAAGTATAATAGGTTAAATGGAAAGAATGATAAAGTAAATCATAACAACAACCAAAACGGCTGCTGGTCGACAAGGAAGAGAGCGAGTCCATCAATTTGACCCCCTCTTAAAGTTCCTGGGACAATCAGGATGATCACCTTCACCTGTGCCCATCAGGAACCAAGAGAGAGGGTCAACAAGACAACAGATAATTGGCGCCCACTGGTGGTACCAGTGTGGATCGTCACATCCCCCCCCTTAAAACAGAGGCCTACTAAAAAGGTCTCTGCTAATTTGTTTCCCAGATTACAAATAATACAAATAATAACAATAGTTTATGGCAACAAAAAACGGTGATCTCTGCCACACAGCCTAAACGTCAAATCCCAACCTCCCCTACAACCTGCCCACCCTTTCCACTGTAGGTTCTCTTTCCTTTTAGGACAGGACACTCCTGTTTCCAGTGACCCTTCTCAAGGCAATAATTGCATGTCGAGTTAGGATCTACTCTACTCTGACTGCCATGCTCCGACCTTGAAAAGGGGACAGAATAACCAGGACCTTCGTTAGGGAATTGTGTACGATTTACCAATAGGTCAGTCACGTTCGGATTATGTCTACGGCTCCCCTCGCTACGAAAACGATGTTCACCAAACTGACTTTTATTAGTCAGTACAAATTCATCTGCCAACACCGCGGCTTGACCTGCTGTTTTCACCTTGTGTTCGTTAACGTAAGTGGCAATGCGATCAGGGACAATGGTTTTAAACTGTTCCAGAATAATCAAATTTGCCAGATCCTCCAGAGTATTCACCTCTACCGCCACGCACCAACGATTGAAATGGCTGGTTAGTTCTCTTACAACCTCAACATGAGTTTGTTTGTCATGTTTCTTCCATTGTCTAAACCGCTGTCTGTAAGCTTCAGGAACAAGTTCATAAGCCCTAAGGATAGCGGCCTTAACTGTATCATAATCTTTCCTCTCTCTAGCATTAAGAGCAATATAAGCTTCCTGAGCTCGGCCAATAAGCACACTCTGTAGTAATGCGGTGCGGTCTGAAGTAGACCAGTCCCTATCGTCGGCAACACTCTCAAACAGTGAAAAGAATACATCAGGATCTTTTTCATTAAACTTTGGCAACAGTCTAACCATGACAGACATATTATCCCTCTTAGAATTACTCGAATCGCCACCTCCACCGTCAGATAACTTTCCCTCAGCAATCAACCTAAGGCGCTCCCGTTCAAGAGCTAATTTATCCAACTCCAATTCCCTGTCCCTCGCACGCTCTCGCGTCTGAAATTCACGCTCTTGCATCTGAAATTCCATCTGTAATGCTAACAATTCTTTCTGTTGATCAAATGTTAACTCAGTGGACCCAGATGCAACCCCAACGGATATTTTAGGGACAGACATTTTACCCTTTAGTATGCCCCTTTGAATTAATGTATTCTGTAAAGCCTCCACTACGTCCTGTTTCTTTGCTCGGCCTTTCACCACCTCAAGCTTAACCTCATAATGTTCAGCAACCTTCCACAGTTGTTCTTTCGTTAACTGTAACAATCCATCGACCGACGGAGCTGCCACAAACTCCTCAAAAACATCCATAACTCAATATAATCAAATAACCAATATTAACCAACCCTAACAAACGGGAATCTCCCCTCCTATTACAAACTCCTCCTATAAACTACTCCCATATCAGCCATAATCTTCAGCCCATTTAAAGCGAGTAACTGTGCACACATACAAAACAGAAAAGTAACTAACATACTTCGTAAGAGCTGCCCCGCATCTAACTCAGTAATGACTGACTAACCACTCAGCTAGTCTTCAGTGCGTTCACATGCAACTCTTCCACCAAGCAAATGCCTGGTGGCGCCCCCGCGTTCAACACACCAAAAATAACAAACGAAAACAATAAACAAGCGTTAAGCGCTTCTACTCCTAGCACGGGGGTTCACGTATAGCTCTGATGGTATCTAAACCACCCGCCCTACCTATCCTTCTCTGCTTTGCATAGAACACAGCACTCACCAAACTCCAGCCGAAGATCACAGCCAATACCAAGAGTTACGTCCTTGTCAGCACAGTCGGACGGCCAGCTCCCCCTCGTCACCAGCACCCAAACCAACGTACCAAATATACTAAACAATACATTACATCCAATCCAACCAAAACCCAATAACTATAAACAATAACCATGCGGGTCTCCCAATATAGAGTTGGACAAATCCAACAATCCAATCCCGAATATCAACTATGAAAAGGGAGAGAATATTGCTCTCACCAAATTCACTCCCGGACGAGCACCCAATTTGTTACGCTTGCCTGGCTCAGGACAAGGTGACAAAAAGGGAGACGACACATGGATAACAATAATAGGAGATTTATTAAAGTATAATAGGTTAAATGGAAAGAATGATAAAGTAAATCATAACAACAACCAAAACGGCTGCTGGTCGACAAGGAAGAGAGCGAGTCCATCAATTTGACCCCCTCTTAAAGTTCCTGGGACAATCAGGATGATCACCTTCACCTGTGCCCATCAGGAACCAAGAGAGAGGGTCAACAAGACAACAGATAATTGGCGCCCACTGGTGGTACCAGTGTGGATCGTCACATAGGGCTGTTACGATTATTCGACGTCGTCGACGTCACCGACTACGTCAATACGTCGGTTAGCGTAATATGCGTCGGTTAGTCGCCCAAAAAAAAAAAGGACTTTTTTTTTTTTTTTTACCTTTATTTTACCAGGCGAGACAATTAAGTGTATGAGTGAAAATGGATAGCTACTAGCTAATGTTACACAAGCAATGTAGCTCACCACAGTTCGTATGTCTTGTCTTCTGGTGTTAGTAACGTTAGCTATGTAGCTGGCTAGCTACGGTAGCCTATTGTCATTGTGGTGCGAGCACCTACTGTACGTTATCTAGCTCGTAGC
>NC_137678.1:57108585-57136085 GCF_963989245.1 Nansenia antarctica | reverse complement strand
ACTGTCATCCACAGCAATTAAAAATCACCTCTTACCCACATTTAGAAACACTTCTAGAGTGTAAACATAGAAACATAGCAAAATAGCTTCCCTCCCTGTTACAAGCAGCCTAATCAGCTTTCTGTCACTTTGATCTTCCTTTCTGTTAAGCAGCAGTTTTCTAAACGGTCCCCCTCGACCCCTCGACCGGCTGAATGTCGAATGGACTCTGGCTGGTCAAAACAGACAAATGGAACTTCTGCTTTTAGTGGACTGGTGTTGATTCACCTGGGTTGTTGTGTGTGTGTGTGTTGATTCACCTGGGTCGTTGTGTGTGTGTGTGTGTCACCTGGGTCGTTGTGTGTGTGTGTCGTTCATGAATAGTACATGAAACCGTAACACTCTCGGAACTAGAGTTCCTGGCTTCCGACCAAAAAACCCTGTGATTTATATTGTCCGTTTTAGATCCGCAACCTCTAACGTTGCCGCTGGTTCGTTTTTTTGTGCGGAGAGCCGGAGACTGTTTCTGCTGAACGGCGGATATCGCTTTTCTCTGCCATTATTAGTCCTAAGCAGTCCTAAGCTCAGAGCCGCGGTGATAAGCGAGAGAACAGCGTCTCTCCCGCTCTCCCGTCCGCTCTCTAAGACGTTCCCCCAAGGCCCCTGCAGCCAGTCGAGGCGGCGCGTGACGAGACGTGTGCCGGACGCCGTTTCCCCCGCTTCTAGTTAACGACACATCACACCGCTGCTTATCTGCTAGGCTAGGGGCCTAGCGGAAAGAATAAGGCCGGAAGCATTTTATTTTATATTTTGTGTCGAGGAAAGGTTTTTTATAGAGGACTGTAGTGTACACACGGTGCGACAGGAGATTGTCCTTTGTGATTTCCTCTCTGTGAAGGAGAAGACTGAATACAGAAGAAGTACCTCCTTCACGTAATTAAACAAACAAGGCATGAGGCACGTACACACACACACGCCCACGCACACAGACACGGACACAGTCACACACGGACACACTGGCGACGGAGCGATATTACAAAAACGACTGATCCGATTCAGAGTATGTCTGGTTTTAGCGTCCTCCCCCTCTATCGTCTGGGTTCCGTGCCTCACGACTCCATCTTGGATCTTGGACCGCGTCTCTTTGTTTCCTTGGCCAGTGCGGCGGCCATCTGTCTGGGCTTGCGGCGGCGCACGACTGGCTCACGCCAGGAGGGGCGGGGAGGAACCTCCTCACCCTCAGAGGTCAGGGAGGAGAGGAGATGAGGCGTCCTTTGGAACTGGAGTAGACGGGCCATGGGTGGGGTCATTAACATTAACATGGGTGGGGTCATTATCACTAGAACAGTCATGGATGGGGTCATTAACACTAGAACAGCCATGGGTGGGGTCATTATCACTAGAACAGTCATGGACGGGGTCATTAACACTAGAACAGCCATGGGTGGGGTCATTAACACTAGAACAGACATGGGTGGGGTCATTATCACTAGAACAGTCATGGACGGGGTCATTAACACTAGAACAGCCATGGGTGGGGTCATTAACACTAGAACAGACATGGGTGGGGTCATTAACACTAGAACAGCCATGGGTGGGGTCATTTAACACTAGAACAGCCATGGGTGGGGTCATTAACACTAGAACAGTCATGGGTGGGGTCATTAACACTAGAACAGCCGTGGGTGGGGTCATTCAACACTAGAACAGCCATGGGTGGGGTCATTAACACTAGAACAGCCGTGGGTGGGGTCATTAACACTAGAACAGCCATGGGTGGGGTCATTAACACTAGAACAGCCATGGGTGGGGTCATTAACACTAGAACAGCCATGGGTGGGTTCATTAACACTAGAACAGCCTTGGGTGGGGTCATTTAACACTAGAACAGCCATGGGTGGGGTCATTAACACTAGAACAGCCATGGGTGGGGTCATTAACACTAGAACAGCCATGGGTGGGTTCATTAACACTAGAACAGCCTTGGGTGGGGTCATTTAACACTAGAACAGCCATGGGTGGGGTCATTAACACTAGAACAGCCATGGGTGGGGTCATTAACACTAGAACAGCCATAGGGGGGGTCATTAACACTAGAACAGCCATGGGGGGGGTCATTAACACTAGAACAGCCATGGGTGGGGTCATTAACACTAGAACAGCCATGGGTGGGGTCATTAACACTAGAACAGCCATGGGGGGGGTCATTAACACTAGAACAGCCACGGTGGGGTCATTAACACTAGAACAGCCATGGGTGGGGTCATTAACACTAGAACAGCCATGGGTGGGGTCATTTAACACTAGAACAGCCATGGGTGGGGTCATTAACACTAGAACAGCCATGGGTGGGGTCATTAACACTAGAACAGCCATGGGTGGGGTCATTAACACTAGAACAGGCATGGGTGGGGTCATTAACACTAGAACAGCCATGGGTGGGGTCAATAACACTAGAACAGCCATGGGTGGGGTCATTTGACCCTGTGAGTAATTTTTGTTTTTTTTATATCTTTGCACTCGATCAAATTTCAGGACCCTCCTTTCATGACTTTTCCTATATACAGTGTGCGTTCTACCACCCAGTATCCTTACATTTTCAAAACAATCACATCAGGATAAGCTAGTATAAAGCTATTACGCAGTTTTTCTGTGTAGGAGGCAGGCTAATTTACAAGCCGGCCAACTAGTGGTCGTTGTGTGTAAGTAGCAGCTTTCCATTGTAAAGACTATGGTCGTTTGGCCCCCGAGGCGGCTCTTATAGCAGGTAACATAGACCCGGCTGTTCTGGTGTTAACCCTTCCCTCTGAACGATCACAAAACCTCAGTATTGTCTGTTGACTTTTGGGTCTCTCAGCTTCCTGTCTGTTTCCTGTCTGGGTGAACCGGCCGGCAGACATGTTGAGAGGGGATGCTGTCCATAGCCCCTTCTGTCACAGAGAGATGCTGGCTGTGGCTGTTTGAGGAACAGGCTTTGCTCCTAGACCTAGAAGACTCCGAACATGACCACGGGCGTGGCATCAGGCCGTCAGGTCATTAGGGCAGCGTTGTTGACCAGCGTTATGTTCTTTGTTTGGACTTGGAAACGAGGCAGAGACAGAGAGACTGACAGAGAGAGAGAGACTGACATAGAGAGAGAGAGACAGAGAGAGAGACACTGACATAGAGAGAGAGAAAGAGAGAGAGAGACTGACATAGAGAGAGATGGGGGGGAGAGAGAGCGAGAGAGACTGACATAGAGAGACTGACAGAGACGGAGAGAGAGAGGGAGACTGACATAGAGAGAGAGACAGAGAGAGAGAGAGAGAGAGAGAGAGAGAGAAAGAGAGGGAGAGAGAGAGACGATGAGGCCATTTGCATGCATTTTCAGTCGCAGCAGCGAGGCATTGATTTCCGATGCAGCGGCTGACTATGTTGAGTTCAAAGGTCGCTGGTAGGCTGTTTGAAGGTGTTTGTTCACAGGATCGGCTTTGTTTTCTGTAATCACCAATTAAGGCGGGACAAACCCTGTATCGACAGGGCTGTACATTACATTACCACTTCTGCACTCGTATATACACTCACCGAACACTTTATTAGGAACACTATTATACTAATACTGGGTAGGGCCTCCCTTTGCTCTCAAAACAGCCTCAATTCTTTGTGGCATTGATTCCCCTAAGATGTTGGAAACAGTCCTTGAGATTCTCGTTCATTGCTTTGTGACATTTGGTGCATTATCAGGCAGGAAGTAGCCATTAGAAGATGGGTACATTGTGGTCATGAAGGGATGCACATGGTCAGTAACAACACTCAAATTGGCTGTGGCATGGGCAATCATTCAAGCGATGATTGAATGGTATTAACCCAAAGTGTGCCAAGAAAAACATTCCCTACACCACTACACCACCTCCACAAATGAGAAGGTGTACAGATGTTCCTAATAAAGTGTCCGTCGGTGAGTGTATATTCACGGTTACTGTATGTGATAGTCGCCCAGTACATACATTCGGTAGATGTATCAAGATTCTCCATTCACGTTAACATTATCAGGTTCTATCTCCATTTTTGGTCAAAATTTTGTTTTTTACATAATCTGATCCATTAGGTGTTTATTAATGCCTGTGTGGTGTTATTTTTAAAATGTTGACATTTTTGAGTTAGTAATTAATAAAATACAAAGGTTCCATCTCACAAAACATAATGGAATGTAAAAACTTTGACGCTCAATATCTCTGAACTACCCTAAACGGAGATAGAACCTTATCATTCTAAGCTCACGAGTTATCACCCTGATATCACTGTATGTATGGGTGTGAAGAAGAAGCCTTGTCAGAATCGCTTATCCCGTTGGCCATTATATGGAATACTGAATGCGTAAAGCCGACCAACCTGAACCGACGTGGCAGGCAGCAGGCAGCCAGAGACGGGTTGTGAGAGATCGGGCAGCGCGCTGAGAGTCAACAGATTGCAGGGGAGGATGTGAGGCTCGTCAGGCTGGGGGGCCAGGGATGTACGACGGTTGTCTCTGCATATGTTCACTCATCACAGAGTACCCAGGGGAGGAAGGACCAGACTGAGGATGAACGAGAGGCTAGGTGTCCCCTTCTCCTTCTCTCTCTCTCCCTCTCCCTCTCTCTCTCTCTCTCACACACCTCTCTCTCTCTCTGTGTCTCTCTCTCTCTCTCACACACCTCTCTCTCTCTCTCTCACACACACACCTCTCTCTCTCTCTGCCACTGTCATAAAAGCTAAATCACATCGTCCTTCTTGCTCTCTCTCTTTCTCTTACACACCTCTTGCTTCTCCAGCTCAACGTCTTACTCGGTATCCCACACTACTATCATGCCCTATCCCTCACCCCCCCCACCCCCACACCCCCCCACCCCTCTCTCCCTCCTATATGTAATTTTCATTCCTGTCACAGCAGCTCTGACCTTGAATTCACAATTGCACAATGCAGTTAATCGGCAATAAATTACGATCATCGCAATAAGGAAGGAGAGAAAGCACTCTGGTATGTCCTTTTTTTGCCTATGAACAATCCTGCTGCCTCCATACCCCCTCTGCTGTACACCACATTTAACCTGTGTGTGTTTCTGTGTGTGTTTCTGTGTGTGTTCTTCATTCTTATTCTGTAGCAGTTCACAGGCAGATTTTTCTTTTGTGTGTGAAAAACTCGAACGCCAGGCGGGATGTTTTTCCTCTCGGTTTGATAAGAAAATAGAAATAGCTACGCTAACCAGAATCAATCGCTCCATTTCACACACCTCAACTGTGCCGAGGATTGTCTTACCTTTTTCCCCTCTACAGTCAGTCGTGTGTGTCAAGTGAAGGAAGATGAGCTATTTAGAAGCAGCTTGGCTTCTCTCTGTCTCTCTTACTGTCAGATACACACTCCTGTCAGATGAAGCCCTTTAGATAGAGAGGGAGCCGGTCGATGGAGAGATGACAAAGTGATACGAGTTGAGAACGGAAGGGTCATATAACGGGGTTGGAGAAATATTCGACCTCCCAAATATGCAGACTCCATTATCCTCGTCAGTGGCTGCTAACCAGAGAACACACTTTTTGTTTGTTATGACGAGTGTCACTTCAGCCACTGATTAGAGCGAGTTTCCTCTCAGTCCCGATCGTAGAAATAGAATGAGTAGAACAGACATGCCCATTCAAATCAGCATTCCATGGTTGGGTGTACCGGCGGCCATCTTTGGTGTACCGTTGAGATGTTTTCGAATACAGCTCTATTCGGTTGTTAAGTCGTGACGTGTTTCCGGGTCCAAAGTTGGCTGAGGCGCTCTCTTCAAAATGCCTCAGTAATAATAATAATTCATTATATTTGGATAGCGCTTTTCCGAGGCTCAAAGACGCTGACAAATATGGGAAAACGGGAAAGTGCTGTGTCCCAGTGGTGTGCCGTCAGGGCCAGCAAGGCCTTCTCTGCTGGCCTAAACATCATCAGAATATACATTTTATTTTAATATATTTTTTCCACAAATATGTATTAATGATTCCCCATAGTCTATTCTCTTCATTTCATAGCTTTCCTCTTGGTTGCGCTGCTTCCAGTCTCCGATTGAGATTTGGAGGGCTGGCCTTTATGTTAGAGCTTTTATCCAATCAAAATGTGTTGCTAGGGGGCTCCAAAATCTGCCTGCCTGCACGTTAAGCGGTGCCGCGGATTCGACCTGTAACTTAACGTTGGAACGAGAAAACCTGTGGCGTTCCTAGTAAACCTACGTAGATGCGAGCAAAAGCAACAACGGAGCCTGCTGGAAGGCTCAATGATGTCAGCACCCAGCACGTCTTTTGATTGGATACGCACTATTGATACGCACTATTGATACGCACTATTGATATTCACTATTGAGATGCGTATATGCCGGTAGATGTGAAACTTTCGAAAGTGCGCAGGGAAACGGAGCATCACAACGAAAGCTTTCGTTGACTGATCGATAATACTGATCGATTGTGTCCTGTTTTTGGGTAAACAATAACTATCATTTAGGGGACACGATGAAAGCACCGAGTCCACAAACAGAGGAAACTACGTTGAGCTTATTTCTTTTCTGGCTGAAAACAACCCAGATTTACATTACCACCTGTCCACAAACAAAGTGTTTACTGGGACGTCAGGCAAAATACAAAACGACCTGATTTTTGCTATTGCTTAAGTGATGGGAGAAGAGATCAAAATGGAGATTAAAAAGGCACCCTTTGTCGCTATTATGGTGGACGAGACGACAGACGTGGGTAATGTAGCGATCTTAAAGATGTTAGTTTAACACTCTTCATTGTAAATGCGGATTTATTGATTAAAAATGCTTCGGAAATATTAATATAACTCTGTTGTACTTGTCTGACTATGTTAAGGTGATGCAACGCCCGGTTATACTGTGTTTCTGTCTAGTTTCTAGAGCCATGGCGTCATAACGATGGTATTAAGAGGTAGAATAATTCAGGTAGGAATGTGTCGGACATCACTGAAGGCCTAGGTGTGAAATGCACCGCCCGCCACTGCTGTGTCCCTTGTTGTATGAATAGATCCCAGTCCAAAAAACGATTGAACTGTCATTCTACCACTTTAGTACACTGGTACTATGGTGCTTTAGTACACTGGTACTCTGGTGCTTTAGTACACTGGTACTCTGGTGCTTTAGTACCCTGGTACTCTGGTGCTTTAGTACACTGGTACTCTGGTGCTTTAGTACACTGGTACTCTGGTGCTTTAGTAAACTGGTACTCTGGTGCTTTAGTACACTGGTACTCTGGTGCTTTAGTACACTGGTACTCTGGTGCTTTAGTACCCTGGTACTCTGGTGCTGTAGTACACTGGTACTCTGGTGCTTTAGTACACTGGTACTCTGGTGCTTTAGTACACTGGTACTCTGGTGCTTTAGTACACTGGTACTCTGGTGCTGTAGTACTCTGGTACTCTGGTGCTTTAGTACACTGGTACTCTGGTGCTTTAGTACTCTGGTACTCTGGTGCTTTAGTACACTGGTACTCTGGTGCTTTAGTACACTGGTACTCTGGTGCTTTAGTACACTGGTACTATGGTGCTTTAGTACACTGGTACTCTGGTGCTTTAGTACACTGGTACTCTGGTGCTTTAGTACACTGGTACTCTGGTGCTTTAGTACACTGGTACTATGGTGCTTTAGTACACTGGTACTCTGGTGCTTTAGTACACTGGTACTCTGGTGCTTTAGTACACTGGTACTCTGGTGCTTTAGTAAACTGGTACTCTGGTGGAGGGAATTTCTGGTTTGGACCCGGAAATTGCTAAACGTCACGTTTGACGCCAGACTTAACAACCGAATGAACAACCAACCAACTCAACTGACGTTGGAACGTTCAGTTAAATGATGCTTAGATGGCGCGGCCTACGACTTTGCAGCTTCTCGTACACAAGGGAACTCATTCTATTTCTAAGGTCTGAATGCCTCCGTCTCTCTGTAAAGTAGCCCCAGCCAGTGATGAGGGTTGTAATTGTGTAACGGACAATTGATGACTCTCTGGACGCCTCTTAATCGTTTCACTAATACACGGAGGGTTATTGATTCCTCGGCCTATCAAGAACATTCGTCAGGTGAAACGTTAAAATGCTATCTCGGCTAGCTGAAGTGCTATGGCCGAGCATCCTGTTCACTGGCGGACTCGGGGGGGGGGGGGGCAGGGGGGGCGACCGCCCCTCTTGGTGCCCCCACGGTTGAAAAACGTCTGTCTTAAGTGCCCTTTTGAGTGTCAAAAATGCCCTTTTGAGTGGCGAAAATGAGAGGGCGTGCCCTATTGGCTGCCCTTCCAATGGTCTAAACTTGACCATGTGCACTGATGGGGTCCCATGTTGTGCAGTAGGTGCCCTTTTTTTCTTTTCGCCCCCCCTGCCCTTCAAACAGCCCGAGTCCGCTACTGATCCTGTTACATTCCAAATGGGCGCCACCTGAGGACAGGATTAGCATAACTAATTGACAGCGATGAGACTATTGTGAGGTGTTCTCCCACTGAATGCAAATAGCCCAGAGTTACTCTCAATTAGCTTGCTACTCTAGCGGCGAGGCCTTCCTACATCCTAATGATCGTTATATCTCATGTACTAGCAATATTCACACAACTTGGCGCTGCAGTATACGCCACGTTTGATTTAGTACCCTTTAAAATGTCTGCTCTCCCCTATCGTATACTTTAGAAGGCACATTCAATCACCTATGCTGAACACCGCCCTCCGATTTTGTCCTCCCCATCTACAGGCACATGCCTCTACTACCAATGACTCTGGTACTCCCCTCCAATACGCCTCTGCCCATCTAGCAGACATATGTTTTAATAATCCATCAACGCACATGAAACGTTGCAAAACGGATCAGTTTCCAAGTCAGGGAACGTGTCAGGGGGCACCCGTGTGGACTCCCAGCCTTGTAGAGAGAGAGAGAAAGGGAGAGAGAGAGAAAGGGAGAGAGAGAGAGAGACTCAGTGAATAGGATTGGACAGGATCATTACACAGCGGTTCTAGAGGCGACGTGCTGTGCTGTGGCCCTCTCTCTCCCATCGTCTCTGGACGACTGAACTGAACTGTCGGTGAGACGATCTGACACCCCCACCCCACCCCCCCACCATCAGGTCCACAGGCCAGTGTGGTGTTGGGGGAGAATCAATGGTTGTCATAGTGATCGTTCCCCAGGCCTATTGTCTGCCCCGTCAGCAGTAATCCAAGGGGGTGGAGATGTTGGTTGGGGGGACACTTTGATCCTCCCCCTCCTCCCCTGCCCCCCTCCCCCCAGCTCCTGGAACCCCCTCCCTACCTGGGGGACTGACTAGACATCCTATGGGATTACATGAGAGGTGGCGGTGTGTCCCATTAACCGGAGCTCTCCATGTTTCAAAAGCGTAATTTCCTCCAAGCACCTGGGCCCTAATGAGAGAGGGAGCTGAGAGGAACCTGAAATGTGCAAATGCACAGGAACACTTTGGCGTTCTATGACTGTCTTAGTATCAGGCATGAGGGAAATAAAGCGCGTACGTACAGAACATACTGCTGTGAGGAGGAGGAGGAGGAGGAGGCTAAGATGATGAATGTTCCTTTGTTCTTCTAAGGACAGCTCTTCAATACGACGATGGTGATTTAATGAAACATTATTGTATTTTTGACTGGAAAGTCATTTAGAAGATCACAGAGGGAGAAAGTACGTCTACCTTCCATGCCCTCCTTCCTGGTGTCTTCCATGACCCCCCCCCGCCGTTGTCTCTACTCCGCTCTCTCTCACCTCGGATGCTAATGTCCTTTAGTCCATTTGGAGCCGATTACAGCCAACGCTGTTTGTCAGGGAACGGCTTTCGGCTCTCTCCTGATTCACACCCCCCTGTCTTTCCCCAGTAATTAAACCGCACCGATAAGGTGGAGGATAGTAATTGATTTTTCACTTCTTCTTCTTTTATATGGAAAACAATTTAAAACGGAATTGGCAGATTGGCATCAATCGCGTGGGCTATTCCCATGCCCTGCCCTCTCAGATAGTCTCTCAGACAGACAGTCCACCATTCATATTCCGGGGCGGTGCGGTGGCCATTAGCAGCTCTTTAGCAGACTGAATGTTGAATCGCCAAACGACCGACTCAACTCTGATTGCTGGGCGGCTGGGAAGAAAATGGCAGCCGCCTTCATGAGGTGCGTCACTCTCGCATACAATAGGAGAAGGAAATCAGTTCAATTCAGGTGAAACAGTGTGTAACTTCCTGGTAAATGGACTGACTGATATAGCGCCTTTATCCAAAGCGCTTTACAACGGCCTCTCATTCACCCATTCACACACACATTCACACGCCAATGGCGGCAAGCTGCCATGCAAGGCGCCGGCCGGCCCGCTCACTGGGAGCAATTTGGGGTTCAGTGTCTTGCCCTAGGACACTTCGACATGCGGCCAGCCGGGGCTCGAACCGCCGATCTGCCGACCTTGCGATCATTAGACGGCGGCTCTACCTCCTGAGCCACAGCCACCCCCTCACCCCGTCACACCCCCCCCTCACATCCGAACACAATTCTCCCTCCCTCTCCCCCTGCCTCCCCCCCCCCCCTCTCTCTCTTTCTCTCGAAGAGCCATCCCATGGAGCCTGGCTGGGTTACCAGCTGCATTTCGGTGGGATCCGAAGCTGTGAAGAAGCTCTGGTGAACATTTTTCCCAAAAGCAATCACAGGGGATCCAATTAGCATTCCACAGATCTGCTAGTTTCATCCATTTTTTATGGGAGGTGCAGAATGGACGAGATTTCCTCAACCCCCCCCCCCACCCTCCCCAAAACACCACCCTCCCCCCTCCCTCCCCTCCCCCCTCAGATGCAGTCGTTGTCCCAAGGCCACAACCCCCCCCCCCCCCCCCCCCCCCACCCTTTAATGGTGTGGCCATTACAGAACTACTTGGCACAGGGTGGTAGTCTCTAGCCATTACTCTGTCAGGGGACATTGTGAGAGTAATGGGAGACTTACGAGACTGAGGCCTACACCAGTGCTGTGCTGGTGGTATTCATCACCCCGCCCCCCCCACTCCCCAAACTTGTGCAGAGGGAGCGAGCGAGAGAGAGAAACACTTGTCAGCGAAATGTTAATGTTGTTTCTCATTACGGGCGCGTTGGAAATGGCACGTGAAATAAACCATCTTCTTCTTCCCGTTCTGGGTTAAGCACCGTGTCTGCTGGAACAAGTTCAAGGAGGAAAGCTGTGTGAATGATACGGCCGTAGGTGTGCTTTAATGCTCATGTTCCAGGGTGTTACATAGGCCCCGCTTTCATCTCAGCGTGTGTGTGTGTGTGTGTGTGTGTGTGTGTGCTTCGTACATATAAAGGTGTTTGAGAGAGAGGAGGACGGGGGGGGGGGGCAGGGAGAGAGAGGAGAGGGAGAGGGAGAGAGATGGAAGACTAGAGAGGGAGTAGGAAGGAGAGAGAGAGAGAGAGAGAGAGGAGGACGGGGGGTGGGGGGGGGGCAGGGAGGGAGGGAGGGAGAGAGAGAGGTGGCAGAGAGGGAGGGAGAGAGAGAGGTGGCAGGGAGGGAGGGAGAGAGGAGAGGGAGAGAGATGAGGAAGTCTAGAGAGGGAGTAGGAAGGAGAGAGAGAGAGGAGGACGGGGGGGCAGGGAGAGAGGGAGAGAGAGGAGAGAGAGAGAGATGGAAGGCTAGAGAGAGGGAGTAGGAAGGAGAGAGAGAGGTGGCAGGGAGAGGGAGAGGGAGGGAGAGGGAGAGGGAGAGAGATGGAAGGCTAGAGAGAGGGAGTAGAAAGGAGAGAGAGAGAGAGAGTGGAAAGAGAGGAAGGATGATGAGGGAGTGAAGGGGTTCAACACTGCGGTTTTGAATTATAGAGCCAGTCTCTATAATGGCAGAGTTTAATTCCTGAAACAAAGGTCAACGCCGTAATTTCACTCATGTTAATAAGAGCAGGGGGGATGTAATTGGAACATTAGTGGGGTAGATAATGATATGACGCGACCCCTCTGCCACCGTGGGGCCCGACCGCACACTGACTCCACCACCACCGCCGTCAGGATCTGCTAACTTAATCAGAACAGGCACGGGGAAGGCAGCACAATTACTATGTGCGGAGTTAACAGGACCTCAAGCATATCATCATCCTGTGATTATAGAAAAATGATTACTGCTAACGGCCTTGCAGTCGACCGACTCATAACGGAATTCAGCCCCAAAAAATCTGGTTCGAAATCAGGCGAGGATGCCGTCACCCGTTGGCTTGGTGTTGTCACGTTGGTGTACGTAATGCTTGAATCTCTCTCTGGACACACACACACACACACACAGACACACACACACATCACTTTCCTCTAAGGTCATGTTCTCACATGAAAGTCAGAATCGAGCCCCGAAGCAAGTGGATGAGTTCGCAACAGTGTTGCATAAATTATTTCTCTGATTTGCGTTCTCACAGCGCACGCAATCGAAGCAACAGACGTGGTAGTTGTATCAGAGTGATACAGTAGAGTGATACAGTAGAGTGATACAGTAGTATATCAGAGTGACACAGTAGAGTGATACAGTAGAGTGACACATTAGAGTGATACAGTAGAGTGATACAGTAGAGTGATACAGTAGAGTGATACAGTAGAGAGATACAGTAGAGTGATACATCAGAGTGATACAGTAGAGTGATACAGTAGAGTGATACATCAGAGTGATACAGTAGAGTGATACAGTAGAGTGATAGATCAGAGTGATACAGTAGAGTGATACAGTAGAGTGATACAGTAGAGTGATAGATCAGAGTGATACAGTAGAGTGATACAGTAGAGTGATACAGTAGAGTGATACAGTAGAGTGACACAGTAGAGTGACACAGTAGAGTGATACATCAGAGTGATACAGTAGAGTGATACAGTAGAGTGACACAGTAGAGTGATAGATCAGAGTGATACAGTAGTGTGATACAGTAGAGTGATACAGTAGAGTGATACAGTAGAGTGATACAGTAGAGTGATACAGTAGAGTGACACAGTAGAGTGACACAGTAGAGTGACACAGTAGAGTGATACAGTAGAGTGATACAGTAGAGTGATACAGTAGAGTGACACAGTAGAGTGATACAGTAGAGTGACACAGTAGAGTGACACAGTAGAGTGACACAGTAGAGTGATACAGTAGAGTGATACAGTAGAGTGATACAGTAGAGTGATACAGTAGAGTGATACAGTAGAGTGACACAGTAGAGTGACACAGTAGAGTGACACAGTAGAGTGATACAGTAGAGTGATACAGTAGAGTGATACAGTAGAGTGATACAGTAGAGTGATACAGTAGAGTGACACAGTAGAGTGACACAGTAGAGTGATACAGTAGAGTGACACAGTAGAGTGACACAGTAGAGTGACACAGTAGAGTGATACAGTAGAGTGATACAGTAGAGTGATACAGTAGAGTGACACAGTAGAGTGACACAGTAGAGTGATACAGTATATCAGAGTGATACAGTAGAGTGATACAGTAGAGTGATACAGTATATCAGAGTGATACAGTAGAGTGATACAGTAGAGTGATACAGTATATCAGAGTGACACAGTAGAGTGACACAGTAGAGTGATACAGTAGAGTGATACAGTAGAGTGACACAGTAGAGTGACACAGTAGAGTGACACAGTAGAGTGATACAGTAGAGTGATACAGTAGAGTGATACAGTAGAGTGATACAGTATAGCAGAGTGATACAGTAGAGTGACACAGTAGAGTGATACAGTAGAGTGACACAGTAGAGTGACACAGTAGAGTGACACAGTAGAGTGATACAGTAGAGTGATACAGTAGAGTGATACAGTAGAGTGATACAGTAGAGTGATACAGTAGAGTGACACAGTAGAGTGACACAGTAGAGTGATACAGTAGAGTGACACAGTAGAGTGACACAGTAGAGTGACACAGTAGAGTGATACAGTAGAGTGATACAGTAGAGTGACACAGTAGAGTGATACAGTAGAGTGACACAGTAGAGTGACACAGTAGAGTGACACAGTAGAGTGATACAGTAGAGTGATACAGTAGAGTGATACAGTAGAGTGATACAGTAGAGTGATACAGTAGAGTGATACAGTAGAGTGACACAGTAGAGTGACACAGTAGAGTGACACAGTAGAGTGATACAGTAGAGTGATACAGTAGAGTGATACAGTAGAGTGATACAGTATAGCAGAGTGATACAGTAGAGTGATACAGTAGAGTGATACAGTAGAGTGATACATCAGAGTGATACATCAGAGTGATACAGTAGAGTGATACAGTAGAGTGATACAGTAGAGTGATACAGTAGTATATCAGAGTGATACAGCAGAGTGATACAGTAGAGTGATACAGTAGAGTGATACAGTAGAGTGATACAGTAGTATATCAGAGTGATACAGTAGAGTGATACAGTAGAGTGATACAGTAGAGTGATACAGTAGAGTGATACAGTAGAGTGACACAGTAGAGTGACACAGTAGAGTGATACAGTAGAGTGATACAGTAGAGTGACACAGTAGAGTGATACAGTAGAGTGATACAGTAGAGTGATACAGTAGAGTGATACAGTAGAGTGATAGATCAGAGTGATACAGTAGAGTGATACAGTAGAGTGATACAGTAGAGTGATACAGTAGAGTGACACAGTAGAGTGACACAGTAGAGTGACACAGTAGAGTGACACAGTAGAGTGACACAGTAGAGTGACACAGTAGAGTGACACAGTAGAGTGACACAGTAGAGTGACACAGTAGAGTGATACAGTAGAGTGATACAGTAGAGTGATACAGTAGAGTGACACAGTAGAGTGATACAGTAGAGTGATACAGTAGAGTGACACAGTAGAGTGATACAGCAGAGTGATACAGCAGAGTGATACAGCAGAGTGATACAGCAGAGTGATACAGCAGAGTGATACAGTAGAGTGATACAGTAGAGTGATACAGTAGAGTGACACAGTAGAGTGACACAGTAGAGTGATACATCAGAGTGATACAGTAGAGTGATACAGTAGAGTGACACAGTAGAGTGATACAGTAGAGTGATACAGTAGAGTGATACAGTAGAGTGACACAGTAGAGTGACACAGTAGAGTGATACATCAGAGTGATACAGTAGAGTGATACAGTAGAGTGACACAGTAGAGTGATACAGTAGAGTGACACAGTAGAGTGATACAGTAGAGTGATACAGTAGAGTGATACAGTAGAGTGATACAGTAGAGTGACACAGTAGAGTGACACAGTAGAGTGATACAGTAGAGTGACACAGTAGAGTGATACAGTAGAGTGACACAGTAGAGTGATACAGTAGAGTGACACAGTAGAGTGATACAGTAGAGTGATACAGTAGAGTGATACAGTAGAGTGATACAGTAGAGTGATACAGTAGAGTGATACAGTAGAGTGATACAGTAGAGTGATACAGTAGAGTGACACAGTAGAGTGACACAGTAGAGTGATACAGTAGAGTGATACAGTAGAGTGATACAGTAGAGTGACACAGTAGAGTGATACATCAGAGTGATAGATCAGAGTGACACAGTAGAGTGACACAGTAGAGTGATACAGTAGAGTGATACAGTAGAGTGACACAGTAGAGTGATACAGTAGAGTGATACAGTAGAGTGATACAGTAGAGTGATACAGTAGAGTGATACAGTAGAGTGATACAGTAGAGTGATACAGTAGAGTGATACAGTAGAGTGATACAGTAGAGTGACACAGTAGAGTGATACAGTAGAGTGATACAGTAGAGTGATACAGTAGAGTGATACAGTAGAGTGATACAGTAGAGTGATACAGTAGAGTGATACAGTAGAGTGATACAGTAGAGTGATACAGTAGAGTGATACAGTAGAGTGATACATCAGAGTGATACATCAGAGTGATACAGCAGAGTGACACAGTAGAGTGACACAGTAGAGTGATACAGTAGAATGATACAGTAGAGTGATACAGTAGAGTGATACAGTAGAATGATACAGTAGAATGATACAGTAGAGTGATACAGTAGAATGATACAGTAGAATGATACAGTAGAGTGATACAGTAGAATGATACAGTAGAATGATACAGTAGAGTGATACAGTAGAATGATACAGTAGAATGATACAGTAGAGTGATACAGTAGAATGATACAGTAGAATGATACAGTAGAGTGATACAGTAGAGTGATACAGTAGAGTGATACAGTAGAGTGATACAGTAGAGTGATACAGTAGTATATCAGAGTGATACAGCAGAGTGACACAGTAGAGTGACACAGTAGAGTGACACAGTAGAGTGACACAGTAGAGTGATACAGTAGAGTGATACAGTAGAGTGATACAGTAGAGTGACACAGTAGAGTGATACAGTAGAGTGATACAGTAGAGTGACACAGTAGAGTGATACAGTAGAGTGACACAGTAGAGTGACACAGTAGAGTGATACAGTAGAGTGATACAGTAGAGTGATACAGTAGAGTGACACAGTAGAGTGATACAGTAGAGTGACACATCAGAGTGATACAGTAGAGTGATACAGTAGAGTGATACAGTAGAGTGATACAGTAGAGTGACACAGTAGAGTGATACAGTAGAGTGATACAGTAGAGTGATACAGTAGAGTGATACAGTAGAGTGACACAGTAGAGTGACACAGTAGAGTGACACAGTAGAGTGATACAGTAGAGTGATACAGTAGTATATCAGAGTGATAGAGTGATACATCAGAGTGATACATCAGAGTGATACAGTAGAGTGATACAGTAGAGTGATACAGTAGAGTGATACAGTAGAGTGATACAGTAGAGTGACACAGTAGAGTGATACAGTAGAGTGACACAGTAGAGTGATACAGTAGAGTGATACAGTAGAGTGATACAGTAGAGTGATACAGTAGAGTGATACAGTAGAGTGATACAGTAGTATATCAGAGTGATACAGTAGAGTGATACAGTAGAGTGACACAGTAGAGTGACACAGTAGAGTGACACAGTAGAGTGACACAGTAGAGTGACACAGTAGAGTGATACAGTAGAGTGATACAGTAGAGTGATACAGTAGAGTGATACAGTAGAGTGATACAGTAGAGTGATACAGTAGAGTGACACAGTAGAGTGATACAGTAGTATATCAGAGTGATAGAGTGATACATCAGAGTGATACATCAGAGTGATACAGTAGAGTGATACAGTAGAGTGATACAGTAGAGTGATACAGTAGAGTGATACAGTAGAGTGACACAGTAGAGTGATACATCAGAGTGATACAGTAGAGTGATACATCAGAGTGATACATCAGAGTGATACAGTAGAGTGATATATCAGAGTGATACATCAGAGTGATACAGTAGAGTGATACAGTAGAGTGATACAGTAGAGTGGTATATCAGAGTGATACAGTAGAGTGACACAGTAGAGTGATACAGTAGAGTGATACAGTAAATACAGTAGGAGTGATACAGTATAGCAGAGTGATACAGTAGAGTGATACAGTACAGAGTGATACAGTAAATACAGTAGGAGTGATACAGTATAGCAGAGTGATACAGTAGAGTGATACAGTAGAGTGATACAGTACAGAGTGATACAGTAGTATATTAGATATTAGAGTGATACAGTAGAGTGATACAGTAGTATATTAGAGTGATACAGTAGAGTGATACAGTAAATACAGTAGGAGTGATGCAGTATATCAGAGTGATACAGTAGTATATCAGAGTGATACAGTAGAGTGATACACCAGAGTGATACAGTACAGCAGGCTGTATCCAGGACACCCAGCTGAAGCAGTGCTGGCTGCTGATCCTCTCCAGAGAGTTGCTCTGGTATGACGGCATGACACTATTTTTAACCATGATGTCATCGCCGGGCCTAGTCGCCTGCATGCACAAAACGACTCCACCGCATGATCATCGACCCTCCCCATCGACTCCCCGGGGTGTCATCTGAATATACTCTACCCATCCAACCAACTCTGCGCACCATAAATATTCAAGGCGTGCTCAATGCGATGCCTGTGTTCTCTGTCTTATCTTCTAGAGGGGGTTTCAGCACCAACAGGGGGAGAAATAACCTCCGTTGGAACGGTGCTTCAGTTCTACGCTTGGTGGAACATTATGATGCGTCTGGCAGAGGCCCATGCGATGTGGCGATCTGGATATGCTGTTAGGGGCAGGCCTGTGAATGGTGTGAACATATGTAAAGTGGAGGGAAATGAGGTGGTGTTATTTTGACTTTCTCACCCACACCAGCACATGCATTACAATGACTCACTGTACTGTGCATAACGTCTGGATGTGTGTGTGTGTGTGTGTGTGTGTGCGTGTGTGCGTGTGTGTGTGTGTGTGTGTGTGTGTGTGTGTTGTGGTAAATGCCTGATAGCTAATGCATGTGTTTAATGAGCCTGTGTGTGTGTGTGTGTGAGTGTGTGTGTGTGTGTGTGTGAGGCTTGGACTTCCTGCCCTCGTCTAGACATGACCGAACGTCACAGCCTATGGAAATATGAAAGAGCAGCTCGCCTGCGATGCCTCCGTCACCCAGAGTTGTAAAGGCTTTCCCTCCCCAGAGAGATGTTCCTCTCCCCTAGGGAGGCTTTGTGGAGATGGTGTTGTTGGTTGTATTCGTTTATTACTCGCTTGGGGACAGGAATGCGACAACTATTTGCCTGAACTTAACTGGTAGGAGTTGTTATATTTGCAGTTCATCGATTTCAGTCTATGACCGCGGGCAGCCACAGTATATAGGCTACCACAGCTAACTGGTTACATCATAGTGTTGTCATAGAATTCTACAAATATATAATATATAAATATATCCTGCCCAGACAGTTTGTATGACATGTAGTAGTATGACAAAATGTCTTCCCACTACACTTGGGGCGGCTGTGCCGTCTAATGATCACAAGGTTGGCAGATCGGCGGTTCGAGCCCCGGCTGGCCACATGTCGAAGTGTCCTTGGGCAAGACACCTTGACAAGAACCCCAAAATTGCTCCCAGTGAGCGGGCCGGCGCCTTGCATGGCAGCTTGCCACCATTGGTGTGTGAATGTGTGTGTGAATGGGTGAATGAGAGGCCGTTGTAAAGCGCTTTGGAGCAGCAAAAAAGGTGCTATCAGTGCAGTCCATTTACCATTTACTTATGGCAACATGTTTTATCAAAGTAATAATTTTCCCCTACAGTGTTCTGAGAGGTCGGATGACATCATAGTGTTCTGAGAGGTCAGATTTAAAATGGATACCAAATGATGTTATGTACTCTTTCTCTCCGTAAATGGAACATTCGAGTCTTGTTTTGTGTTGTGCAACGTGACATCATCACAGGTGGTTCCGTGGATGTTTATTGGTCAGTTGAGATGTTTGAGGGAGGGGCCATTTTGGGGTTTTAGGAGGAACCCAGCCTGAGAAAAGGGAACACTCATAATACTCAGATACTAATCTGTATTTCAGATGAGTATTTTATTAGGTCTCAAACCGACAAGCACAAATAAAGATGTTCATGACATGTAGGCCTACATTGCTATACCGTGATCGTCTAGAATAAGGCTATCCGGTACTGTGGCACCTTGCCATGCCTGTTGATGTTTTGGTTGTTGATTTGATGTCGTCTTTGATAGATAAGCCTAAGGATATCCATGTTCTTCTTTTCCCTTTTCGAAAAAATATTTTCCAGCTTCCTGTGAAGAAATAATGATCTCTGTTTTAGTGGAACGATTTCAGTTTGGTCATTATTTGTTTGTGTTTGTGTGATTCCGTGGTTGCATAACAAGTGCGTCGACACGGAAGTCGATCGACACAGCGGAGGAGACTTAATAAAAGCGTTGGATCGATACGGCCGATACGTATCTGACCCAACAACAGTCTCCCAGACACCTTCCATCCTCCTGTCCCACTCACGCCTCACTCTGTGCAGGTTCCCCAGTCTCCCCCCTAGTCTCCCCCCCAGTCTCCCCCCTAATCTGGAATTCTTTACAGCAGAGTCTGAAACGGTCTCATCTGATCCCTCTTTCCAGTTTCAAGCTCTTGCTGAGAGACATATACAGTGCGAGTCTATGATTTGTTCTTGCAATTGAGTTGACCCTCCCTTTTGCCCATTACTGACCCCTCCCTGTCCCTAGCTCTTTAGCTGTCTAGTTTTAGTTTTAGTTTAGTTTTAGACTATCTTAGACTGTTTTAGACTAGTTTTAGTTTTAGACTATGTAGTTTTAGTTTAGTTTTAGACTATGTAGGCCAGGTTTTGTATTGTATTTGTTTGTGGTGGATGTTGTTGTATGCCTGTGAACAGGTCACACTTGAAAATGAGCCCTTGGGGCTCAATGTGTTTTTACCTGTATAAATAAAGGTTAAATAAATAAATAAAAAAAATCTCCCCCCTACTCCCCTCCCCAGTCTCCCCCCCTAGCCTCCCCCCTGTCTCCCCCCCAGTCTCCCCCTAGCCTCCCAGTCTCACGTCTCACTCTGTGCAGGTTCCCCAGTCTCCCCCTTTGTCTCCCCCTAGCCTCCCAGTCTCACGTCTCACTCTGTGCAGGTTCCCCAGTCTCCCCCCTTGTCTCCCCCTAGCCTCCCAGTCTCACGTCTCACTCTGTGCAGGTTCCCCAGTCTCTCCCCTAGTCTCCCCCCCTAGCCTCCCCCCCTGTCTCCCCCCTAGTCTCCCAGTCTCACGTCTCACCCCGTGCAGGTTCCCAGTCTCAGAGTAGTTCTAGCCTAGCCAGTAACAACACCCCGGGTGGCTGGCTAGGCTTTACGAGGTTGCCGTGGCGATCTGTTCTCTCCGTAGCTAGGCCCCTCACACCTTCTCCATCCCCCGACTGGGCCTCATTAACTCACACCCACTGGCACCTGCGTACCTGACCCTCCCCCCCCCCCGTCCCCCCCCCCCGTCCCCCGCCCTACCCCCGCCGGTGGGGCTGAGGCCCTGAGCTCTACTGGAGGAGTCGGTGAGGAGGACTGGGGGAATAGGAATCCTGCCCCGATACAGTCAGTGCCTAAATTAGGCTCAGCACAGCAGTGTGAATATCCGTACAGAAGTGAACAGGAAGGTGTCTGGCACCCAACGGATCACTCTGTTTCGTGAGCTTAGAATGATAAGGTTCTATCTCCGTTTAGAATGATAAGGTTCTATCTCCGTTTAGAATGATAAGGTTCTATCTCCGTTTAGAATGATAAGGTTCTATCTCCGTTTAGAATGATAAGGTTCTATCTCCGTTTAGGGTAGTTCAGAGATATTGAGCGTCAAAGTTTTTACATTCCATTATGTTTTGTGAGATGGAACCTTTGTGTTTTATTAATTACTAACTCAAAAATGTCAACATTTAAAAAATAACACCACACAGGCATTAATAAACACCTAATGGATCAGATTATGTAAAAAACTCAATTTTGAAATGGAGATAGAACCTTATAATTCTAACGTCACGAGGTGTCTCGCACCCAATGGATCACTCTGTCTCCGCCTCAATCTAAACAGATTCTACTGTCCTGTGTGTCATTAAAGCGTTGGGTTCCTTAGAGGCCATTCAAAAGCACAGGTGTTTTCATGGCCACAGCGTCTGTCTTGTAATCACAGTGCTTGACGCCGCCCTTTTTTCTAAATATATTATTGACATTATCCTCTTCAAAGTAGGTATTGTGTCTCGTACACTATTATGAAATGTAAGTAAGTAAGTAAGTAAAGCTTTATTTATATAGCGCCTTTCGTACATGAAATGCAACTCAAAGCGCCTTAGAATAGTCAAAGCGCTTTACAATAGTGATGGTATGATGGGATTAAACGGGATGTCTGCTGTGTGCTTCATCTACCTCGTTGAAAAGAACGCCTTGAATGACGGAGCCCTGCTCTCTCTCATGCTCTCTCTCTTCTCCTGTCTCTCCTACCCGTCCCCCTCCATCTCTCCCTCCTCCGCCTGTGAGTCTCTCTCTCCTCTGCGTCTCGTCTCTTGTTCAGAGGCCCTCTGTGCTTCTGATGTGAGTCAGGTTTTAAAAGGGTCAGCAGCGACTCTGAGATGTGGACGCTGAGGCTGACGAGATAATGGCTCCCCTAGTCCACCCCCATCATAGCTTCTGTACAAGTGCATTGGGCTTTCGTCCATAATTACATTTATTTTTGCCTTATCCTGCCCGCCGACAAGTGTACCACACAGCTTTTTGAATGTCATTGGTTCAAAATCTTCAAAGCTTTTCTTTTCTTTTTTTATTCCCTGGGGTTACGGTGGATTTGATCTCTTGCTCAACGTTGAAAGGAAACAGGTTGTTGTGGATGTGGAAATTGCCAAAGAGTTCAATTAGCTCTGCTTCGTTGGTTAGCTGTGGTCTACAACTCACAACCCACAACTCAGAAAATATAACCCCCCCCCCCCCCGCCCATCACACATGCACAAAACATTCATAAGCAAAAAGCATAGCGATGAAAATGAAATACAGTTTTGGACTTCATTATCTGTCTGTTCTTCATATATATATTCATAGGCAGCTCTCTCTTTCTGCTTCCTCCTCTCTTCAGATGCCCTGTCAGCTACATGTGGATCGTGTGTATGTTCAATTTCTCACATTTTTCATGGTCCTGCCGTGTAATTTAAGACCATGCATGGCAATTTAATTAGCTTGCTTTTTTAAGTGAATTCACCCTTCATTGAAATTTAATTTGTACCAAACGGCCCAAGGCTGCTCATTTGTGTCCTGGCAGACAGACACGTATTAAGCCTCCATCTCGTGTGATATTGAGATGCACTTCTCAGCTTTGCCTGGCCTTGTGCCACCCTCGAATAGAGCCACATCTCATTTACTAGCAAACACATTTAGTGTCCTTTTCCAAGCTACGCCTATCTATCTTTGTTTTAAATCTTTGTATGCGTTAATAAGTCTTTTTTATTAAGTCATTGTATTTAGTCTGATACAATTTACAACACCTAGTTGGAACACAAAGCTACTTCGTATTATTTCATCTTTAAATGTTAACTGGGACTAAAAACGGCCTTTGAAGGTGGTGAGTGGCCGACTTGTTTTATGTGGAGATGTTTGTGGCTGGTTGTGGGGAAGGGGCGCGCTCTCCTCTACTGTGGGATATCGATCTGTCTCTCTAGATGGAGTTCAGTCCTCATGCTGCTGTCTGTCTGGTGGAGGAGGGGAGGAGGGGAGGAGGGGAGACCGTATGAGGAGGGGAGGAGGGGAGACCGTATGAAAACCATCATAATCATCCCAGATCACAGCCCACTACAACATCTCGTTCGCTCGTTAATTAATCCCCCTCACCCCAGGCAACTCCTCTTTCCCCTGGTCCTGACTGCTGCTTCCTTCCGATGTCCCCAGTGAGATCTCATCCTGGAAGGCGGTTGCCTTCACAACACTCATACACCGGGCCTGTTCGTTATCGATCGCTGAGTGGTTTTGAGCGACAGATGAAGAGTGGGGTAATGCAGCACAGTTCTTGCGGACAAGTGGTTCTCTATGGTTTCGCAACGGAAATGTTTAAAGGCCCTCGGTCCTAAATTGAATTTACACTTGTGCAGTGGCAGTCGAAAGCATGTCGATTCTAATTGACTGACTGAGTCGGTGCTTGTGTGTTTGCAGGGGAGGCTAGCTAGGCTGTAGGGTCGTGGAATCTGAAGAGTTCTGCATTGGACGATGTTGAATAACATCCTCTGGGTTGGGATGAGGGTTTTTGAGACATTTTATTTTCCTTTTTGCAGAGTAAATTGGATTTTGTCCCCCCTCTGGTCCTTTAGTTTTTTGTCCTTGTATTAACTTCTGCACTGAAGTGGTGAAAGAGAGATGTGGAGATGTTCCGCTAGGTTGTTGACTTGAGGTCGAGAGGCTCTAACAGCTCTTAGCTTACTGCCACTTGCTAATCGCAATTAGCATCAAAAGGTCTATGTTCTAATGGTGCTATTTGTTTAACAGAACAGCCAAATCAGCCTGATTTGCGTGGATAGGGGGGCAGTCGGGGAGGGGGGGGGGGGGGCGGGCGGTTTTTCCTCCGCAAGGTATTTATGCAGCATCTTTAAATTATTCATAACGAGCTAATCCTTTTGATGTAGCTTTTATTAGCTTGTCTTTATTTATTGTTAGTTCCCTCTGCCTCCAGGGGAGAGAGAGGAGCTCGGGAAGAAGATATACCCAGAAGTTTCCCTGTGTCATTTTCTCTCTAAGACGGGTTGTTGTAATTACTTTGTTCAACATTTTGTTGCTTCAACAAGCTAATTAAGCGAACGGCTGCTCCTATTCCTCCTCTTCCGTTAGCGGAATCCGCAGTTTTTTTTTTACAGAAACATCGCTTAATTTGATTTCACAGGAAATTGCCTGTTTTCTTTTCGCTACGGCGTGATGCGCTCAGCTAAAAATCGTTGCACGTGCGACACCAGCCCAGGCTCCATCACCAGCTAAGGCATAAAAATGTTCTCTTTTTAATGCATAGGCAGTTTTGTATTTTCCTGTCCATTAACTAAAGGGAGCACATAATCGGGGCTCGTAATTCTGCATCTTTGCTAATGTTTTAACGCCCGGGCCATAAAGACAAACAAAGCAAATCACCGCCCCCGTGTTCCCTCTGCAACGCCCTGTCTCCACCATCGCGTCCCATTGAACAATTGCCTACGGATGGAACCAATTTACCTCCTGGATAATATGCATTTATGCATCCAGAGATTTGCGGTATTCACTGACTGCATTATGATGATATAAAAGATGGACCTGGGGGGGGACTGGGGGGATGCCGGTTCCTCTCCACGAAGGAGGGGATGGACGAAGAAGAAGCAGGCGTTTAGATTCTCCCTTCACCCCCTCATGCATCATTTATCCCGTCTCTGTAGTGTATACCATTACACCATCTCTGTATACCATTACAGCTTTAATCACCGCCTCTCTGGTGTCGAGGCGAAGGGTGGCCTGGCTCCCTGCTACACCTACCGACCCCCCGCACGCCTGGTTCCTCCTCAGAGCCGCGCGGTCCTCGCTGTCCGCCGTATATTAATTTAGCTGCAGAGAAGAACGAAATGTAAACGTGTATTAAGCCAAATGCATTAACCCCTCGCCTACCCCACGTTGCTCTCACACACACATACCGTCGACGGGAGAGAGAGAGAGGGCCGTAATCCATCTGGTTCACAGTCGCTAATTCAATCACCACACCCCTGACCCTGGCCGGGGCGGATGTTAAGCAATGTCAAAGGAGGGCTGTCACGATGACAGATCTGCCGAAGATGAGATGGAACAATAGGGACCCCGGGGGTAATTGATCTCAATTGTGAATCCCTCCCTCCCTCCCTCCCTCCCACCCTCCCTCCCTCGCTCCCACCCTCCCTCCCTCCCACCCTCCCTCCCTCCCTCGCTCCCACCCTCCCTCCCTCGCTCCCACCCTCCTTCCCTCCCTCCCCCCCTCCCTCCCTCCCACCCTCCCTCCCTCCCTCCCTCCCTCCCACCCTCCCTCCTCCTACTCCTCCTCTGCTCCATATCTTCCATTACGCAGATTGAAACCAGGGTTCTGATAAGAAGACCTCTCCACATCACAGTCACTCACAAGCGGGTTATCATAATAACACGAGGAACCACCGCAGACTGTCTGTGTTCTGTCGGAGGAGTTTTAGAAGCCGTCTCATCTCACAGAAAACTGTGAAGGGATCTGTTCATCCAGTGAGCCTGTCTGGCCTGGGAACCTGTCAATCTCCTCCACCGGTTCCCCCGAAGACGCGTGTATGTTCAGTCATGAAGGAGAGCAGCTGGGGACCTAGCGTAGCCTAGCGTAGCCCGCTAATGACGGTTAATTAGCGTCACCGGAGGTTAGAGGCCGCGTTGCCGTCCATTAATTCACAGAGCAACACGGTGGATTTGTTGCAGTTGGATGTCCCACGTGGCTGGGTCTTGTGTTCTGGTCTCGGATGCGTGCTTCCATAGTGAAGGATGAAATTAACCAGATTGATTTCTTATCAATTCGACCGCTATGAACAAAGGACTATGCTAAATGAAACCATATACCTTTTTGGACACACACACACGCACACACACACACACACACACGCACACACACACGCACACACACACGCACACACACACACACACACACACACACACACACACACAAACTCTATTCCCTCGCCCACTATTTGGTATCTCCGTCTCATGTGAAACTTTATATCAATATTAACCAGATAATAGGGAGGTGGGTTGAAATGTATCCCCCAGAAGTTTTTCCAAACCAGATGACTTTTAATGGAACGCACTGAAGACTTGCCAGACCCCAAACTTGCCATTTTCCAGCCAGCCAGTATACTCTGTTTATCTAGGACGCTGCAGTAAGTAAATTGCTCAAAATTACAATCCCACCTTTGTGAGATTCACATGCAGAAAAGGAGGATGGACGCATGGCTTTGCTCAACTCACCTGCCATCACCAATCCCTCTCTCTCTCCTCCTGGGAAATCTCCTCCACCTCCACCTCCGCTTCTGCTGTGGCCGTATAAAAGCCCAGTTGGGAGGCTGGCCTCCTGGATCTCTCGTTCTCTCTCTCTGTCTCTCTCTCTCTCTCTCTCTCTCTCTCTCTCCCTCTCTCCCTCTGTATCTCTCTGTCTCTCTCTCTGTGTCTCTCTCTCTGTGTCTCTCTCTCTCCCTCTCTCTCTCTGTATCTCTCTGTCTCTCTCTCTCTCTCTCTCTCTCTGTCTCTCTCTCTCCCTCCCTCTCTCTCTCTGTATCTCTCTGTCTCTCTCTCTGTATCTCTCTCTGCGTCTCTCTCTCTCCCTCTCCTCTCTGTCTCTCTCTCTCTCTCTCTCTCTCTCCTCTCTCTCTCTCTCTCTCTCTCTCTCTCTCTCTCTCTCTCTCTCAGCTTCTCAGGCTTGCCCGGGACCTTAAACGTATACATTTGCCTCCCATTTGTTTCGAGCCGCACCCCGAGGCCCCATGATCCCTCGTTAAATGCCGTCGTATAAACCCACCTGCACCTGGACTCACACAGAGGCGGCTGCTAATTCCATTAACAGCCTCCGCAGACAGAAAGGTCCTCACACATCCTCCCCTCTGCTTATTGAAGCTCTTATCTCTAAACACACACTGGCGTCTCCCGACCGATCCAATTTAGCATCGTTCACAAAATGGCGAACAGTCGATGGCGATAGACCGGGAGGGAAGGAGAGAGCGACGGAGGGCGACGGAGGGAAAAGGTTGCGGTCCGGCGTCAGCTGCTAATTGCATCTGCCCTGACAATCAAAGAGAGACAGACTAACCACCCGTCTGTCAGAACTCCCTGTCTGTCAGCGAGGAGGCGTGTTAGTAGGACTTACAACGAATGTCACAAAGTGTGACTTATTTTAATAATAATAATAATAACTTAAATTTATATAGCGCCTTTCAAAAAACCCAAGGACGCTTTACAAGGGAATGATCGGACAGACAAACAAAGCAAAACTGAAACAATGACTAGGGGCCAAAAGGCCTTGGAGAACAGGTGAGTTTTGAGGGCTGGTTTGATGGAGTCCAGGGTGGGGGGGGGGCGTTGCAGATCACTATGGGGAGAGAGTTCCAGAGGGTAGGTGCGGCCACGCTGAAGGCTCTGCCCCGAAAGGTCCGTAGGTTGGTGCGGGGGGGTGGTTCATATTT
>NC_137678.1:57087580-57108385 GCF_963989245.1 Nansenia antarctica | reverse complement strand
GAGAGAGAGAGAGAGAGAGAGAGAGAGAGAGAGAGAGACTGTGTCTCACATTCTCACGTCCGCAAATGTATCTGTCAGGAAAAGAGAAGGCGGTGATCCACAGCACATAAATGCTCCGGCTCTGATTGGCTGTGAGACCCGTCAAGATCCCAAAACCCAATCTTTTTTTGTGTGTTTTGACCATGTCCCAAATACTTTTTTTTGTAATCAATTATTTATTACAAAACAGTACACATGAAAAACTCACAATTATAACACCAAACAAAATAAGTGTCTGTCCTGACTTTTTTTCTTTTTCTTAACCCCCCCCCACTATAAACAGCATGTCCCAAATACTGAAAGCACTCTTTGAAAATAAACGAGTCCCCTTCAATTTCAGGCTCAGAATTGCCCTTGCCATTGTGTTTTCATCCATGTATTTCCACACCCTGCGTTGTCTAGAACGTATTACCAATAACAAATAACACTAGGGGACTAGTCCACTTTCCTACCTGCCTTGGTCAAGGTATAACCAGGCTGCTGATGCTAACGGCAGCGCTGCTGGAGAGTGACCCACCACCTCTGTGGCCTAGATCGGAGGCTGTCCCGTCACTCTTCGACAGCGGCGGGGGAAACAGACCCCAGCCTCTCTCAGCCTCTCAGCTCAGCCAACTGATCGAAAGTGTGCCAACGCAATTCCCAGAGCGTCACAGTGTTTCTTTTGTAATATTCAAGAGAGGAAAAGGGAAATTAGCGCTCATGAAATATGCATGAGATGCTAGCGAGCGAGCCCCTCGCACTCGGTGTCTCTGGGAAGCCGCAGAGCTAGCGTAGCGCTCGGCTTGTGTTTAGCATGTTTCTGCGTTCGGGGAAATGCAGTTGTTGATTCCGTCAAGTTTGTTGTTTGTCCAGTCCTAGGAGAGCTTGGGCTTCATGTTTCTCCATGTACTGTTATAAAGTGTAAATAAATTACAACAGCCCCCCCCCCCCCCCCCCCGCCTCCTTGCTACTAGTGCTAGCCTACCACATAATATAATGGTGTCCCATGGCTCTAGAAAGTAATGCTTTTCACGGCTCATTTCTGTTCACCGACGCCCTAGAATTCATTTCCAGTTCTACACTCCTCCTAGGAAAGAAAAGCTGCTCATCCAAAAAGGGATCTTCGTTTTGTCCCTGAAGGGAAACCCCGTTTGGTGCTTTGTAGAACTCTTTTATAATGGTTCCATGTATAGAACTCTTCTACAAGCGGTTCTACCTAGAGAGAGGGTTTGCTCTGAACAGGGTTCTGTGTAGCACCAGAAAGGGTTCTGTGCTTTGATATGCTTTGGTACATATAAGAACCCCTTAAAAGTACTTTATGGAACCATTTTAAATTGTTCTAATGAAAGAACCATAGGGTACGGAGCCCCCCTGGGGTCACATGGTAGAACATTTTTTTTTTAATGTGTGAATCCGTTCCCTCGGTTTAGTAATCCGTTCCCTCGGTTTAGTAATCCGTTCCCTCGGTTTAGTAATCCGTTCCCTCTGTTTAGTAATTTGTTAGGGTTAGGGTTAGGGTTGGGCCCTACGAGCCAGAACGATCGCAAGGATTCTAACCCTAATCCTAACCCTAATCCTTGCGATCGTTCTGGCTCGTAGGGCCTAACCCTAACAAATTACTAAACCGAGGGAACAAATTACTAAACCGAGGGAACGGATTACTAAACCGAGGGAACGGATTACTAAACCGAGGGAACGGATTCACACATCAAATATTTTTTTTCTACCATGTGACCCCAGGGGGACTCCGTAATAGGGAGTAAAAAACAATTAAATAAAAGGTTCTGATTTATAATCGAAAGAACCTTCAAATGTTCTATTTTATAGATGTTTTATAACTAGTAGAAGAAGACAAGCTTCAGGACGAGTTCAGGCAGTTTCACACTGGCAGGATCACAACACATTTCAAATTAAAAACCGGAAGACACCTCAAAGGTGAAGGATCTTGTGCGATACTTTTAATTATACAAAGTGGAGGGCTGCAGCGATGATGAGCTGAAGTAGGAGAATGTATTACATCTGTGTGCTCATGTTCATGTAACATCCCAACCTCAGGACAGCTGTGTTGCATGGCACCCTTGAGCCCTTGAGCCCGAGTGTTTAGGGGGAGGACACGTGTGTTTAGCTCTGAGAGACGGACGTTAAGAGAGGAGGGAGGAGATCAGGAGGAGACTCTCTGGTGGCTCTCTGGTTATCAGATGTCCGGGTGAGAGACCGTTATCTAAGAGGCCTCCAGATCAGAACACGCCGCCCTAGGGGGTTATGGGAGCTTTTGATTGGCCCACATCTCTGTGGACTGTTGATCTGATATGACGGGGCAGGATATTGATTCTTCAGATTCTTCAGATCAGTTCAATTGGAGCCTACGTATGTGATCCCAGTGCATCCTGGGAGATCTGTCAGGAGGAGATGTGAGGGTGTGCTGAACGTTTGTGAACGTCCAGAAGGATCAAGTTTGACGGGGCTTAAGTAAGATGAGTGAAATTATACTTACGCGCAACCGAAGATACTTGTTTTCGTATCTTGAGGGATCCTAAACGGCCAGGATTACAGTAAATCAAGGCCACATATTGTCTCACAGTGCAACTTGAACTAGTCATAAACCCACTGGCCCCATGACTAGAATGTGAGTGAACCAAACAGACAGGCTTTGAAGCCGACCAGCGAGGCAACGCAAGGCCAGCCATTGATCCTGTGGTTATCGCTCCCTGCTTGGACCTCTCCCAGAACGCAGCTAGCTCCCAGAACGCTAGCTCCCAGCTAGCTCTCCCGACCTCAACATGACTCAATCTTTCCAACATTTTCGATGGTTTTTGTTGGAAAAATAAGATGGGGGGAAAAATAAGAAACAAACACACACGCGCACATGCTCGCGCACACACACAGACACACACACACACACACACACACGCAGGCACGCACAAAATAACAAACCGCATATCTACAGTAAGCATCTCGTCTCTCACGGAATGCCATAGCAACATATTACTTTGATATGCAGATGCCCCCTCCTCCATATGTACAAAACCTTGGGGGATATCAACGGTCTCTAGTGAGAGCTGGCTGCTGCCTGGCTCCTGCTTCTTAATTGTGATGCTAAATCTGTGTTGTCTCTGGGTTGTTCTCCGTCTTTTCGCTAATGAACCCTTATGTGTTTTACAGATGTGAAGACCAGAGCCGGGACTGCAACTGGAGTGGCAGACGTCACCTGTAGAAGGTAGAAGCCGAGGAGAGAGAGAGAGAGAGAGAGACAGAGGATTATCTGGGTGGAAAAAAAGCTGACGACCTGTGAGTTGGGAATCCTGCGTGTGTGAGAGAGGATGTCAGGCTTTCCCCCTCACTGACCATTGAGATGAGCATCTCTGGGTAGCCCCCCCCCCCCCCTCCTCCTTGGGCGGTGAACACCTCCTATCAGAATCGCCTCTTCCCCCCTCCCTCCCTGCCAGCCCCCACCCCCCCCCATCCCCCCCAAATCGAATTAATTCCCAGAAGCCACCTGGAGCTGCTCTCCATGGATCACCTGTGTCCGAGTGAAGGTGTGAGCCGAGGGCGGAGCTTCACCGGCCTCCTGTAGCCCCCCCTGTAGCCCCCCCCCCCCCCCCCGCCCCAACCAATCCCTTTTCCCTCCCGATAGCAGCTCGCATCAGATTCAAGACCCTGGTGCTTGCATACCAGGCAGCTAAAGGGACAGCCCCTGCCTACCTGAAGGAAATGGTAACCCCCCAAACCCCTGCCCGCTGACTCCGCTCCTCCACCTCGGCTGGCCGACTGGCCCCACCTCCTCTACACAGCAGTCGGGCTGCCCGATCACGTCTCTTCACAACACTGGCTCCCCGCTGGTGGAATGAGCTCCCCACGGCCGTCAGAACGGCTGAGTCACTACCCATCTTCCGTCGTAGACTGAAGACCCATCTCTTCAGGTTACATCTTAACTGCTCCTCCTGAGACATATTCTGACCCTCACCACTACGTCTCCTAAAGACACCCGCTTTCCCCTCTACTGTGTCCCTAAGAACTTCTACTGCCCCCCTTGTACTGTTTCTCAGTTTCTCCAGAAAAAAAAAAAAAGAAAAAAAGTTTTAGGAGAAGGCGATAGGGAGAAGGTTTTTCCTTCTATCAGTGGCCCCGGGCCCGAGCTAGATTACTCTTCCTGCAACGAATGGTGGATTGCTGATTCACATGCTTAGTATTCAAATGTATTGATTGTAAGTCGCTTTGGAATAAGGCGTCTGCTAAATGCCAAAAATGTAAATGTAATCCCCCCCCCCCCCCCCCCCCCCCCCTCCGGCTCATATTCCCACACTTTTCCCTGGAGTTATTATTCCTGTTGGGGACCAGGGATGGATATACCGTCGGAGGCCAGCAGCAAGCATGGAAAGAAGTCGACTAGTCAGAAACTGGAAGACCAGAAGAAGGTAAGAACAACCCTTTTGTCTTCTCTGCTTTGGGAAATGGCTGACTTAAGGTCAACCGACCGACCAGAATGTTAGTGGGTTTGCAAGCTGCGGAGGGTTGCGTTATGTTATATCCGTTCCGTATTTTCCGCCGTGAAATGAACAGATGGGAGAGTCCTAGTCGATATGAGCGGAACACTTTCCATATGCTTTGTTTGTTTCTACAAAAGACGCTAATGTCTGTGTTGTAGTCCACAGTTGGTGCTCCGGTCCAACTCCCAGAGGTTCCTGTGAGCTACATCTCTTAGCAGCTATTTATAAACGCGGAGGAGAAACAGGTTGGGTGCCTGTTTCCCTCCGCCTACCCTGCGGCGCTTTCATCTGCGTCGGGTCTGGCATCTCGCTGGGCAGACCTCTCCTCATAACCGCATCGGAAATACATATTTACTCTCTGTTGGAGCTGCAGCCCTTTTATGTTAAATACTCAGGGAATTGAAGAAGAAAAAGATTATTCCACGAAAAGACAAATAGCTCCTCCTTGGAAAGAAGCGTATCGTACTAGTATGAGCTAATGGTCTTCCACTCCTGCTAGGCAGCGTATGAAGCGTTTAGGTAGACCTGAGCTGAGTCCAGTCTTAGACGAGTCGTACCCGCGCGCTGGCCTACTATATAAAAAATAAAATAATGGCCACAGGCCTCCTCAGTGTTGGATGGTGTCGCCATTGGTGTGTGAATGTGTGTGGGTGAATGAGAGGCCGTTGTAAAGCACTTTGGAGCAGCTTTGGAGCAGTAAAAAAGGCGCTATATAAGTGCAGTCCATTCACCATTTACCATGGAGGGGGCGGGCTCCAGGCATACGTTGAGCTGGCTGAAGAAGACGCGTTTGTTAGCAGTGAGTTCAGTCCCTCTGTGGGTTCAGTCCCTCTGTGGGTTCAGTCCGCTCTCTCTTACTCTCTGTCAGAGTGTGGCTCAGAGTCCAGGGTCTGATTCGGACAGTAGCCCACCCCCCCTCCTCCTCCAACCTGACCTGGTTCCCTATAACGAAGCGCTGCCGATAAGCACACTTACTCTCTGGGCTCAGGGAGACGTCAGAGAGCAGCGGACAGGCGGTGATACATCATCACATCTGACGTTTGTGGCGCTATTAGGATCTCATAAAAGAAGATGGTGCTTTAGTTATTTAGTTATTTATTTCCCTTTCAGATCCAGGGCCTGTGTGTGTGCTCTGCTCATGTTTGCCCCTTAGTGGTTCAAGTGAATGAGTAAGGTTAGCTGTGTGTGTGTGTGAGAGAGAGTGTGAGTGTGTGAGTGTGTGAGTGTGTGAGTGTGTGAGAGTGTGAGTGTGTGTGTGTGAGAGAGTGTGTGACTGCGTGTATTATGTGTTTGAGTTTGTGTGTGTGTGCCCAGATGGTTGGATAGCAGCGTTTTTGATGAAAAGGCACCAAATGTGTGTTGGCTATTGTGTATCATGTGTGCATACAAATGATATTCAATAGATGGCCTCCAAGGTTACTGAAAAGAGAGAGGAAATATGAAAGAATCTTTTTTCATACATTTTACGGGATCCTATTTTCGGGATAGTTTAGCTGTTAGACTTGTTATCAGCTTTGCGAGGTGAATGTCCTTCATAAAACCCCAGACGTGAAGGTAAGGCACAACACAGTGGCTTGTATCAATCAGAATAATCTCTCTTGAGCTTTTAACTGTCATTGTTGTCCACGGCAACAAAATGGAAGCAGATTTCTGGCTAATGGGGCCTTCTCCCCAAGCCAGGATGAGCAAGGGGAGCCAATGAGAAAGCGGTGACGTTAAATATTCATAAGAGGAGAATGATGTTTTGGCGTACTTGGCTAGCGGTTTGATTTGAAGTGTGTCACGCCAAAAGAGAGAATCCTTTCTTTCTCCCTTTGCTCGAGTCCTGACTAAGAACATGGAGACTCTGAGCCCCACCAAACACCAGACCGCCCATGCTTTTACCTCCAGTGATGTTTGGATGATCAATTTACAAAATGGAGTCAGCTAGTCGTGACGTTAGAATTATAAGGTTCTATCTCAATTTTTGTCAAAATTGAGTTTTTTTTTACATAATCTGATCCATTAGGTGTTTATTAATGCCTGTGTGGTGTTATTTTTAAAATGTTGACATTTTTTAGTTAGTAATTCATAAAATACAAAGGTTCCATCTCTCCAAACATAACGGAATGTAAAAACTTTGACGCTCAATATCTCTGAACTGCCCTAAACGGAGATAGAACCTTATCATTCTAAGCTCACGTAGTGCTGTGGGCTGGGACAGGCATGTAGCTCACTGCAGAGAAATAACGTGACGCTTTTCCCGAAGACTGGGACTAAAAGTAGCATAATAAAGGGGGTGGGGGGGGGGGGGGGGGCTTTGTTTAAGTGGACAGGGCACCGCTGTGGACACTCAGCCAAGAGGAGGGGGCACGGTGCCAAGAGGCTTGGTCTGCTCCTCGCTGGGCTGCAGTGTAAATGGAGATTACGTGCCCATGACTGATACCAACATAATTACCAGAGACCGAGGATGCCCACTCTCACTTTAACCCTTACTGGGGGTTTCTCACACGCTATTGTTCTATCCACTAATCCATGCACACACGCACACATACGCACGGACACACGCACGCACACACACACACACACACACACACACACACCATACTCTCTCTCTCTCTCTCTCTCTCTCTCTCACACTCTCTCTCTCATACTCTCTCACTCACTCAGTCACCCACCCACTCACTCACACACACACACACACACACACACACACACACGCACACCATACTCTCTCTCTCTCTCTCTCTCTCTCTCTCACACTCTCTCTCTCATACTCTCTCTCTCTCACTCACTCACTCACCCACCCACTCACACACACACACACACACACACACACACACACACACACCACACACTCTCTCTCTCTCTCACACTCTCTCTCTCATACTCTCTCTCTCTCTCTCACTCACTCACTCACCCACCCACCCACCCACACACACACACACACACACACACACACACACACACACACACACACACACACACACTGTCTCTCCCTCTCCTTCCTTCCCTCCCTTCTCTCTCACTCCATCCCTCTCTCCCTGGACAGCTCCAGAGCTGCTGGTCCATGTCCACCTCTGGTCAAACACTGATTATGCCCAGCCTCCCCCCCCCCCCGGGGAAGATGACAGCCCCAGATTGGTTCTGGGTGGCCAGGCTGGGGTGTCAGCTGTGTGAATACGGGGCGTGGAGGAGGCGTGGCCTAACCACCTCCATCAGCATGGACATGCAGGGACCAGGGTAGCCTCTCCCAATGGTGGAGGAGATCCCTCTTGAGTTGCAACTTTCAATGGATTCCAGAGCTCCATCTTAATTGGCTCTCTCCGCTGATTATCCGTGCTGATGTGTTCCACCCATGCCTCTAAAGACCCACGGGGGACCGAGCTATCTCTGAATCCTGTCAGAATTAGCGGGCTCCCCGCGGACATCTCATCTTCGATTGGCTTGATCCTAGCGCTGGGAGGGCTCTGGAATGAGGAGTGAATAATTTAGACGGTGTTGCTTTGTGTTCGGGTGAATCTGTCTGTAAATCATATCTACGCTACGCTAATGTCAGAACTGAAGAAGAAGAGCGGTTGGCAGTTGGCGTGAGAATCGTACGTGTCGTATGAATAATTAATCATTGAATGGAACCTATCGCTAAGCCACGCCCCCCAAAATAGAAATTGTCCAATCATTATCACAGCAAAAGACACTACAGGCAGAAAACTCGGACGAACGGCTCGCTAATATCTGATGGTGAAAAGCTTCTAGACGAAATATTCTTGCATCTTTAAAAAACATGTCTGTTACTTGCTGTGGTAAATCAGAAATCAGAAATTTGCCAACTCCCGTTATTGTAAGTCATTGAATGTCATTCAGTCACGGTCGGTCAGTCAGTCACTGTCAGTGAAGCGTTGTTTGTTTGTCCGAGTTTTCAAAGGGGCCGTGGCTTAGCGATAGGTCCATTGCCACGTTTTGAATGCTGCTGTTGTATGTTTGTGCTTCTTTGTAAAGTGTGTATGTCAAACGGAGCTTCCGTAGCTGTGAAAATATAAATGAGGATTAGGCCCTACGGTGTTTATATTAACTTGTGTACTGTTGGTACATTTGCTCGCTTTAGGCTAACTTGCTTTAGGCTAACATTAGTAATCACTCTTTACGCTGGTACTCAGCATACAGATTTAATGATTTGACTGGCCAGATCAGATAGCAACAAGTAACTGGGCTAGATACTGGAGTGTATATGTTACGGTACATGTGGGAGTACGGTACATGTGGGAAAACTAGGGTTAGGTGCTTGGGTGCTACGGTTAGGGTTAGGGTTAGACATGCCAGCATGTACCAACTCGACGTAGCACCTAACCCTAACCCTAGTTTTCCCACATGTGCCGTATTCCCACATGTACCGTAACATATACATGTTTTTTAAATTTATTTTGTAATAAATGTTTTTCATTCAAGATGATTTTTACAGATGCATAGGTCTAGAGGTCTCATCAGCTTCTAGTCCAGGGCCACACGGGGGGTCATATTATTAAGATGCGTAAGGTTCCCAACCCCTCCTCCCTGCAACTAGATCCAATCAGGCCACATGTCTAACTAAGTGTGTTTATTTTCATCTTGTTTATTTCTTTTCTGAGAAATCAACCAACCACTATTGGCGAGGCCAATTGGAAAGGTTCTCTGTGTTCCCATGGAGAGTTCTGCGTGGACACGGGGCCGTAATCATTTGAAAGGCTTCTACGCGGTGTACATCCTGCCTGCCTGCAAGTGCACCGCTCTTGTTAGTCATAACAAGATTGCTCTCAATGTAAATTATTATCTTGGCGTGCGCTCGCTGCTCGGCGCTCGCGTCAGGGTTCTCCGTCTAAAGTGGGACAGCAGGACATGACAGGGTCACGGCGTTAGTGAATAATCCCTTTCTTCGCCTTTCAATTTATCTCTCGAAAATAGAAAACAGAAGGCCCCAACCTCTCTCCGTCGTTTACCCGCCATCCTTCCCAGAAGCCCATTAGGTGTACAAATAGGGGTGTGGAGACACAGAGGACCCCCCTCTCCCCTCTCTCCCCTCGCACACACCTGCTCTCAATTAGCTCTCCCCCTGTGGAGAGTGACATGGAACTAATGCGCCTGTGATTCCCGCCGTCCGCCAGCCGCCCGGGAACCAGTGGCGGACGAGGGACCCGTCAGTCAAACGCGGCGCGCTGGCGTGCAGCGCATACCGAGCAGGGCCGACAGACAGGTGGGGAGTGACACGGGGAGGGGAGAGAGAGAGAGAGAGAGCCTCCGTTATCGGGGTTAACCTGCCTACCCCGGGAAGTTGCTCCTCCCACGCATCAGCGCTTACGAGACCGCCAGAGACTCCCACTCGCTACCGCTGCATATCCTCTGCTGTAACACCAACCTTGGCGTGTTTCATTACGAGAGAGGGGTTTTTATACAATGTCAAAGGCGGAGGGCAGGTTGGTTAATGTGACTCGTTGAAGGATAAGGCCTATTATTATTATTATTAAGTCCCTGAAAACACGCTCGAGGTTGGTTATTGTTACACAATAACTACTTTAACGTCTTTGACCATGAGGAGAGATGGGTTACTCTTTGTAAATACAAACGTTTGCCTGGCCGCAGCTGCGCTCGTAAAACGTTATATAGATCGCTGTATTCCTCTTTTACAAGCATTCACTCACTCTTTTGGTTTGTGAGTGGAGCTGTTTGCTAGCACATTCTAGTTGGTTTTAATCTTCCGTCATGTGCAACAACTGCTGTAATATAGGATAGATCTAGTCTACTCTCTGTTTTTCAAGATGACGCGAAAATCATCTAGTCCTAGACTTCGTTGGAAAGTCGTTAAACCCACAACAGGCACAGTGCCATTGAATGTTTGGAAACCCTGCATATCAGAATGGCTGTTTTTATACAGCGTATCCCAATCCCAAGCAGGTGCTGATTTGATGACTTTATCCCTTAATCCCGTTTTCCTCCCCTGTATCAGTGCCAACGCGACGAACCCACTTCACCTCTAGCCGCAGGTAGCTCGCGGCGACTCTCCCGCTCTCACGGCTCATAGATGTCTCCACGGCAACGCCATCAGTAATAAGGCGCCCCTCGGACCCCGTCCTCCCCCCGCACTCCGCTTGGCGCTGCGGCACCTCATTCCGTGGGGGATTAGTGGGCTGAGGCCGCGGAAATAAAAGTCGGAGCGAAAACATGTCAAAACAGGACTGAGTCATCGATCGGACACTTAGGGAAACAGCCCCCCCCCCCCCCCGCCTCAGAGCCACAGAGACGAGACAGGGGGAGAGGAGCGGGCCTCGGTCCAACACAAAGAGAGGGGGAGAGAGGAAGAGGATAGGAAGGAGAGAGAGTGTGGAAGAATAAGGAGATGGAAAGGAGAGAGAGGGAGACAGGGGGGACGGGGAGGGGGGCCGGGGGCTGGGAGACGAGACACACTCACTCAGCGACATTTCAGGAGAGTCAAGTGGGAGTCTTTGGTTGCACACCAGTGGAGAGAAGCTACTCAGACATGGAGAGAGCGCAGTCTCACGCCAGTCTCAGTGATCTTCACTTAAGATGTGGGGAGTTGGGGGGGGGGCTGCTGGGGGACTTGGGGGGGGGGGGGGGGGGGCAGAGAGAAGATGAGACGACTTTCTGTGTCTCTTTGAGGACGGTGGTCCAGCTGTCGCTGTTGTTGAAGTCTCCGTTTGAAGTTTCCCCAGTTAGCTTAGCCAGGTGGTCGACGAGCTGACGAGACCCTCTGGGAATTCGAGATGAGCGTCGCTTTCAGAACCGGAGGGACCAACACCAGTCACCCTGTATAAGTCTTTCAGAACCGGAGGGACCACCAGTCACCCTGTATAAGTCTTTCAGAACCGGAGGGACCACCAGACACCCTGTATAAGTCTTTCAGAACCGAGGGGACCACCAGTCACCCTGTATAAGTCTTTCAGAACCGGAGGGACCAACACCAGTCACCCTGTATAAGTCTTTCAGAACCGAGGGGACCACCAGTCACCCTGTATAAGTCTTTCAGAACCGAGGGGACCACCAGTCACCCTGTATAAGTCTTTCAGAACCGAGGGGACCACCAGTCACCCTGTATAAGTCTGTCAGAACCGGGGGGACCAGCACTCACCCTGTATAAGTCTTTCAGAACCGAGGGGACCAACAGTCACCCTGTATAAGTCTGTCAGAACCGGGGGGACCAGCACTCACCCTGTATAAGTCTTTCAGAACCGAGGGGACCAACAGTCACCCTGTATAAGTCTTTCAGAACCGAGGGGACCACCAGTCACCCTGTATAAGTCTTTTAGAACCGAGGGGACCAGCACTCACCCTGTATAAGTCTTTCAGAACCGGGGGTACCACCAGTCACCCTGTATAAGTCTTTCAGAACCGAGGGGACCACCAGTCACCCTGTATAAGTCTTTCAGAACCGAGGGGACCACCAGTCACCCTGTATAAGTCCTTCAGAACCGGGGGGGACCACCAGTCACCCTGGATAAGTCTTTCAGAACCGGGGGTACCTCCAGTCACCCTGTATAAGTCTTTCAGAACCGGGGGTACCACCAGTCACCCTGTATAAGTCTTTCAGAACCGGGGGTACCTCCAGTCACCCTGTATAAGTCTTTCAGAACCGGGGGGACCACCAGTCACCCTGTATAAGTCTTTCAGAACCGGGGGGACCACCAGTCACCCTGTATAAGTCTTTCAGAACCGGGGGTACCACCCGTCACCCTGTATAAGTCCTTCAGAACCGGGGGTACCACCCGTCACCCTGTATAAGTCCTTCAGAACCGAGGGAGCACCAGTCTCTACCACAAGTCTTTCAATGCAGATCCAGTGCTCCATGATACGACTCTGATTAATTCATGAACTGTTATGTATTCATGAAATGTTGCATCGTTCTGATATTGTTTTCGTACGGACACCGAATCTCATCGCTGCAGACCAGACAGTAACTCGTAACTCCGGACGGTCTATGTTATTAAAAGCAGTGTGGCAGAAGGAGATGGGGGATTACGTTCACTACTACAGCATCCACTCACAATGATCTTGAAATATCTCTTGTGGTTGAATGAAGGTCTCATATGGACACTGTACGTACGGTACAGCTTTCCTCTCGGGGGTTGGAGGAAACCAGAACAATCATGCTGTCTTGTGTGTGATAATGATCCCAGCCTCTCCATAGGCTCGTTTACTTCACCATGCAGAAAGCCACCTAACTCTGAATCACCCCAAAACCCTGTGATAGTGATACCATCACGACTTCCCTCCCTCTCACCCTACGCCCGTATTATTTAATGACACGCTCTCCTTATCGCTTTGCCGCGCGTCTCCGAGATGCGATTGCTTCCCCCCGCCGGCTTGAATTCCCCCGTTGATTGCCGCCCCGCTCTGAGATAGAGTCACACTATACCTATTAGGCCCGTGTCTTAAATCACAGAGCTGTGAGACTGGTTACCGTCGGACGGGGAATTCAAATGGATTGCCTTGGCCCGTGCCGGAGTGTGTGCGTCTGTCTGTGTGTACCATAAACCCGTCGTCGGGAAAAACTCTCTCCACACGCTATAGTAGAGTATAGGCGGTGGGCCGCCTGATTCCGTGAAATATTGCCGCGTCGTAAAAACACTACATGCCCCAAACCAGGGTCGTAGTGCTGTGTTGTTAAAATGGAATCCCATTATTAGGCATGGCGGTGTGGCACAAACCAAGAAGGGCGGGTGGATTGTAAAGAAAGAACCATTTCTGTACCCCGATACGGTCAAGCAATATAAATGGTAATCGCGCGCAAGACTGAAACCTGTTTTTCTCTCACGGTAATCAAAGAGCATGGTGAGCATACGTACGGCCCCCATGATGCCTGTTTTGGAAATAGAGTCGTGAAACCATCAAGACTCAAAGCTGAAGTGACAGCTGAGATGGTCCCGTAATGGAGAAAGTCAAGTCAGAATTTATCAAATGTTACGGCGGTGAATGTGGTCGTCTGTAATGTTTGAATGTCGTTACAGAGGCGCTACAGAGGTAGCCTACCTTGTCTTTGTAGCACAGCAGACCCTCTACCCACATCTGAATTCATATGAAATGCATGGGGTGGTGGTATGGATGCGGATACGAATTATGTTTCATGCAATATGCATGTGTGCATGGAGCGTATGTGGATGTTAACATTATGTATGCATGTACAGTACGCTGGACCCCATGACTGCTATTTACGATCTCCACAAAGTTCCCATCAATACACCAGCGAGCAATACACTGTCGATTATAATTTATGTGTGTGTGCACGCACATACATGCATGTACGTACGTGTGTGTGTGTGTGTGTGTGTGTCAAGACCCCTTCAATCTGGATTATATCCAAACAGATAGTCTTGGGTAGAGTCTTCCTGTGTTAAGGTTAACCTGTCACCATGCAGGTGAGGAGTGCTGAGTGAACCTGTCCCTCCTATATTGATACTGTACCTGCATCAACAGCCAGTGAGCATGGCTGCCCCTCGTCCTTCTAATGGGAGATCACAGGATTATCTCCCATTAGCAGCTGTACTCTTAACGGGTGGCTTATACACATGCAGGCTTATAGCAGCCATCCCATCTGAAATACTGTACTGAGAGCTGCCTGTGTATTGGTCTCTGCGCAGCAATGGTTTATGCAATGAGTGATTCGATATGAATGCTTCTATTTGTCTTTCTGTTCGTTTTACTGATGTAGCTGCGTTGTGTTATTAAATGCTGTTCACACCGGTTGTACTTCTTGGAGCATGCGTTACGTTTGTATAGGAAACTTTGTGAAATCGTATGGGAGTTAAGTTGAAGAGAGATTATTTATTGAGAGAGAGAGAGAGAGAGAGAGAGAGAGAGAGAGAGAGAGAGAGAGAGAGAAGAGAGAGAGAGAGAGAGAAGAGAGAGAGAAGAGAGAGAGAGAGAGAGAGAGAGAGAGAGAGAGAGAGAGAGAGAGAGAGAGAGAGAGAGAGAGAGAGAGAGAGAGAGAGAGAGAGAGAGAGAGAGAGAGAGAGAGAGAGAGAGAGAGAGAGAGAGAGAGAGAGAGAGCACAAGACATACCTTCTGTAACCAGGGAGTAGCTGAAAGGACTGTAGAATTTAGGAAGGGGCTGGTTATCTAACTAACTCTGAGCTAAATAGGCAGTGTAGGAGGATACAGGCAGGGGGCGCCAGCAAACCGTTAGACTAGCAGTTACTATCGTTAGCATTAGCATGGGAATTAGCATTAGCATTAGCATTGGAATTAGCATTAGCATTAGCCTTGGAATTAGCATTAGCCTTCGCATACAAACAACTAAACACACGGTAACGGTATCCCATATGAACAACACATTTATTTACATAACTGATGTATACATCCCCAGATATATACATTCCCTCCCCGCCGGCCACACACACACTCAATCACTCACTCATAGTATCTGGCCTGAACAGGCTTATAGTCCCGGACTGTGGTGCGCGTTGAGGCCTGGTTGGATGGCATGTGCGTCGAGGAAGGTAGCAGACAAAAAGGGGGGGGTGACGTAGCAACGCGGAGGGAAAGGGCCTTCTTCGTAGTCCGCGCCGAGGGGTGAAGGGCTCAGGTCCGGGTGGTTCACGGTAAGCTCCGATGGAGTCAGCGTTCGGTCGCAGTCCGCTCGTGGAGGCGACGGTTCTGTCCAGTTTGGCGTCTCGCTTGGTCCAATCGTTAACAGCCGGCTGCTGGCAAGGCTGTCTAACGGGAACACAACTAAACGGGCTATAACAGTTCTGAACTCGATAATCACTCTTGGTCTTCAGCTTCAGCACGGTGTGCGTGTTACTGAATCCGCCATCTTAGATTGACTTCTCGTTACTCTCTCTCGTTTGGTCTCTCTCGTTCTGATTCTCATCACACACTGACTCACTGAGCACTTCCGTTCCTATATATATACCACCGAACCTAGCATCCGGGTCACGGACACCCCCCGGATATACCACGTCATCAAACATATACATAAACATTACAATAACAATACATACACCTTCATAAACGTACAGGAATAGTATAGAAAATAATAAAGTAAATAACAGGGGCAAAATAGGGCTGGTTTGGGGAAACTAAACTGGCTCTAAACTGTGGGCCTTCACAACAGCCGCCCCATGAAACCCTCGGTTTCAGTTAACTAGGGAAGGCACACTGGCTAGGCTGCTCTAGCAGCGTGAGGTAGGAGGTGATAGTGTCCTCCGTAATTTGAGGGAGCTCAATCAGGCGTGCCACAGGTCGGGTGTAAGTGCGACCACCAACGTCCACGATGGCCGTCCGCACCCTTCCATCCGGACCCGGCAGGACCTTGGTCACTCTGCCTGTCTGCCAGGCGGCGCGTGGAAGGGACTGATCGATCACCAGTACCACGGCACCTTCGGACAAGTTGTCTCTCTCCCTCAGCAGAGTCTTCTGCTTCTCCTCCTTCTCCAGGGCGCGGATGTGCTCCTCGAAGCAGATCAGAGCGTCTTCCTTGTCCATGTTCTGCAGCTCCTCGTACTCAGCGAAGGTGGGGTTGTCCAGCAGGTACTGCTGGGCCTCGGACCAGGTGGTGCGGTAGGTGACGTTGGCCATGTTGTCCAGAATGCTCTTCAGCGCCTCCCAGTTCCTCTTCCTGAGCTGCTTGGCTTGTTCCTTCTCCTTCTTAGCCTTGTAGGCCTTAAACGCTTGCTTCTTCTCACTCAGCTTGGGCAGGGCGCTGTAGCGTGGGTCGTTGATGATCATTCTCATGGCTTGCTCCCATGACGCGTTGGATGAAACACCATTCTCCTTCAGAAGCTCTTTGAAGGCCTGCTTGGCCTCCTCTTTTGGGTTCCACTTGTACGTTTTCTTCGCCAACTCCGGCCTTTCCTCCTTGGAGGCGTCTACAATACTGGCTGAGACTTCCATGGCTGACGTGTACTCGACGGAGTTGACGGGTGCGTCAATGATGACCTCGGCCACGTGAGGGTGCATGGCCACCTGCAGGTGTCCCTCGGCAACAGCTGTTGCCGCCATGGCCTCCATGTCCATCATGGTCGCCATGGTAGCAGCAGGATCAACCTGAAGAGTGGGGACGGGGGCGGTGCCAGGAGCTGCAGCTTCTACCGTCCCATTCTCCTCCGCTTTGATCATCGCTTCAAGATCTTCCAGCTCTTTGGGCTTGGTCCACCGGGACTCCTTAGTCTGGGAGGTGTAGTAGTAAGGCTTTCCCGTGTCAGACTTGTACTCCTTCCACGGGCACTTCGACAACATTTGCTCAGCAGGAGATTTCAGGTCGTCTGGTTTCTCCCATGAGGACTGTTTAGTCTCTGTGTTGTAGAAGTAGGTCTTCCCATCCAGAGACTTATGCTCTGTCCACAGAGACTTCTTCTTTGGTTGGTCATCCTGTGGTGAACCATTTGTGGTACTAACTGTTCCAGGTGCACTGGCAGCAATAGATTCCACTCCAGGCGGTCCGGTTAGTTGGTTTGCTTCTTCGGTTCGGACATGGAGGGATGACGTAGCTCTCCCGTCTCCATCTCTCCCCTCGGTAGCGCCTTGGAGGGCCCACCCAAGCGCAGTCTTAACAGCCATCGGGCAGCCTCGTGGTCCTCTCAGCGGAGGACGGAGCGACACGATCAGTTCAGCGTTGTCCGAGCCGATGAGAAGGGTTGGCTCCGCTCCTTCTATCGGATGTAGGTCTACTCGCCGTAGGTGGGAATATCTTGCGCGTAATCTCTCCAGGGGGTAGTCGTAGCGGGAGAGCACTAGCTGGTCTGCGGTGAAGACATTCCGAAGCCGATATCTGTCCGACGGCCGCCCCGCCGGGGAGATAGAGAAGTTGATTCTCGCCCCGGTGACCTCTTTAAGGTCGCGACGTATCGTGCGCAGAGTCAGCTTCTCCGCAGTCCCTTGGAGCCCCAACTGGCGCACTGCCCCCTGGAGAAGGATGGTCCGTTCCGACCCGTCGTCTAGAACGGCGTACGTGTCGTACACAGCGTTGTTGTGGTGAAGTCGGACCTTCACCACCTTCAGTAGGACCTTGGAGCCGCTGCTCTGTGGCGAGTCTAGATAGTAGACAGGTGTTTCCTCTTCCGGTGCGCTACCGGACCTAGGGCTTCTGGTGCCCTCCGTGGACCTGGCGAGGGAGACCTCGTGTAGGATGTTGAGGTGGACCTCCTCACAGCGGTTGCACTTTCTCCTCAAGGTGCAGTTCTTAGCCAGATGGTCGCGCCCACAGTTCCAGCACCTCTTGTTCTCCTCGAGCCACCTCTGCTTGGCCTCGGTACTCAGGTTGTTGAAGTCACTGCACTCATTGAACCAGTGCTCGCTGGTGCAGTACGGGCATGGCGGTGGACCTCTCCGTCCCTTTTGAGGGGGTTGAGAGGAATCCTTTCCCTCAGGTCGGGCTTTCCTCTCTCTCCGAGGCTCCTCCTCCGTGTGCAGCACTCCTACTGGGCGTCCTCTGTTCGAGCTCGGCCCGTCCCAGCGGTCTCCCTTCTCCCTCTCCTTCTTCGGCTCAGCGTAACCCATGGCGTCTACGTTGGTGTCATGCACTTCCTCCAGTAGGAACTCCGCGAAGGCAGCCATGCTCAGACCCAACTTCCCGGGGTTACGAACGCGCTGCTGTCGCCGGAACCTCTCCTGCCGGAAGCGTGGGATCTTGCGGAGCAGCCGCTCTACGTTGGAGGTGCTGTTGATCTCGCTGGCGCCAGCTGGGCCCTGCGTCTTCAGCATTCCAACCAAGGTGTGCACGCGGAGCGCGAAGTCATCCAGCGCCCGTTCATCCTTGATGGGGGCCTGCTGTTCGAGGGCTTGCAGTTCAGCAAGGGCGTGGTTCCAGGGACGACCGTAGCGGGCATCCAAGTCGGCGAGCGCTCTGGTGTAAGGTGTCGGTGCGGAGGCATGGGCCAGAACCATGTTGTGGGCTCTGGGGTTCCTCACATGCTGAAGGAGAATCGCATATTTGTAGGACTCGGAGCAGGAGTCGTCCAAGAGCGTGTCTAGGCAGATGCGTAGTTCCACATACTGGCTCCTGTCCTCGTCCTTGAAGAAGGGGAACTTGGGTCCCTCCACCTGGGGAAACATCCTGTAGTGGATGATCGGGGCTGGAGTGACGGTCTGGGTGTCCGGCCTGCATGCATTTTGGTGCACTGGAGGACCTAGGGGTGTGCTACGCTCTTGGGGGATGGCTCCCCTCCCGGGCAGCGACGCTGGCTCCCTCTGGGCCGCGTAGCGGTCGGGTCCCTGGTCCTCTTCCTTCCAGGTGGTCAGCTGGGCCTGTAGTTGGACAGTCATGGCGGGGGTCATGGAGCCATCGGCGGGGGGTTCAGGAGATGGCACTCGAGAGGGCCGTGCGGAGGATGCTCTGGAGCTACGGGCCGACGGAGCTCTGCTGATGCACACGTCGCGCATGGTCTGCATCATTTCCTCCATCTTCTCCGCGTGCAGTTGCTCTCTCTCCATCTGGAGGCGGTCGCGCTCCATCTGGAAGCGTTCACGTTCTAGCGCCTCCTGGCGCTGTCTCTCCGCCGCGCGTTCCGCTCCGTTCATCTGGAAGCGTTCACGTTCTAGCGCCTCCTGGCGCTGTCTCTCCGCCGCCTCCATCTGGAGGCGCTCGCGCTCGAAATGGATGCGTTCCCTCTCTCGTTCACGCTCGAACTGGAGGCGTTCTCGTTCTAACGCCACCTCGGCCTGTTGGCGCATACATTCGGACAGCGCGGCACTACTCCCTCTGGAGTGCAGGCTATCCGCCCCAGAGGCAGAACTGCCCACGGAAACCCTGGACCGGGAGGAAGCCACTGAGCGGCAGGAGCTAGGTCTCGAGCGCGCCGTACTGGGAGGCAGATCGTTAAGGCTGAGGCCCTCCCTCTTCCGCCCGCAGGCGCTGTCGGACCGGGCCTCTCCTTCCTGCTCTTCCGTTTCCACGGCAAAACCCTGCGGTTCTGCCATCTCATCCTCAGGCTGGTGCTCTTTGAGGGCTGTCTCAGTGCTAGCCACCCGCGCGCCGGCGGACACCTCGGCCTCTCCGACCACTGTATCCCGTGGAGTGCGCTCCTCGCTACCACTCAGTGAGCTTTCGAGCTCAAGCTCATACTCCTGTAACCTCGGAGGCAACCGCGAGACTCTCTGTGGTCGTGGCTCTGGCTCAGGGGGCGGAGAAGGGGGGGTAACTGTCTGGTCTGGTTGGCTGCGCTCAGCCATGCTATCACTACACTACCTATCCGGCTCGAAGGACCAATTGTAACCAGGGAGTAGCTGAAAGGACTGTAGAATTTAGGAAGGGGCTGGTTATCTAACTAACTCTGAGCTAAATAGGCAGTGTAGGAGGATACAGGCAGGGGGCGCCAGCAAACCGTTAGACTAGCAGTTACTATCGTTAGCATTAGCATGGGAATTAGCATTAGCATTAGCATTGGAATTAGCATTAGCATTAGCCTTGGAATTAGCATTAGCCTTCGCATACAAACAACTAAACACACGGTAACGGTATCCCATATGAACAACACATTTATTTACATAACTGATGTATACATCCCCAGATATATACATTCCCTCCCCGCCGGCCACACACACACTCAATCACTCACTCATAGTATCTGGCCTGAACAGGCTTATAGTCCCGGACTGTGGTGCGCGTTGAGGCCTGGTTGGATGGCATGTGCGTCGAGGAAGGTAGCAGACAAAAAGGGGGGGGTGACGTAGCAACGCGGAGGGAAAGGGCCTTCTTCGTAGTCCGCGCCGAGGGGTGAAGGGCTCAGGTCCGGGTGGTTCACGGTAAGCTCCGATGGAGTCAGCGTTCGGTCGCAGTCCGCTCGTGGAGGCGACGGTTCTGTCCAGTTTGGCGTCTCGCTTGGTCCAATCGTTAACAGCCGGCTGCTGGCAAGGCTGTCTAACGGGAACACAACTAAACGGGCTATAACAGTTCTGAACTCGATAATCACTCTTGGTCTTCAGCTTCAGCACGGTGTGCGTGTTACTGAATCCGCCATCTTAGATTGACTTCTCGTTACTCTCTCTCGTTTGGTCTCTCTCGTTCTGATTCTCATCACACACTGACTCACTGAGCACTTCCGTTCCTATATATATACCACCGAACCTAGCATCCGGGTCACGGACACACCCCGGATATACCACGTCATCAAACATATACATAAACATTACAATAACAATACATACACCTTCATAAACGTACAGGAATAGTATAGAAAATAATAAAGTAAATAACAGGGGCAAAATAGGGCTGGTTTGGGGAAACTAAACTGGCTCTAAACTGTGGGCCTTCACAACACCTTCATACAGATCTCTTTGGTGGTGTTTTGGTTGTATTGCTTCAGGAAAATACAGGCCTTCTGAAGTCCTCTGATCATGT
>NC_137678.1:57080080-57082580 GCF_963989245.1 Nansenia antarctica | reverse complement strand
GATCTCATATTTTTACTGATTATCGTCCGATGATTCCGATCGGGGCGTTGCTACTCAGACTATGGTGCTTTGGGAGGGGACACGGATCAAAATGTCATCACGCAGATACAATCCTGTCCAATGTGAGAGCCAAGAGCTCCCTTCTGTGTGTCTGTGACCAGCTCTGTGCTGCGCATTCTCTATCATCCCTCCCTCTGAGTCTGTGGGTGATTTAAGCAATATCACACTGGAGGTCGTGCTGTTATACTGAATATCAGCAAGGCTGTGATTCGGTCGTAGGTACTCGCAGGCCGAGTACCGAAGACAATCACAGCCGTGCTGATATTCAGTATAACAGCACGACCTCCAGTGTGATATTGCTTTTATACAACAGTTCTACAGCGAAATGTATTAGTTGACAGTAATAAGTGACAACAGAGTATGAGTTGTTTGTTTTATTTATTCATTTATTTTGGCTCCGTCAACAAAAGATAGTTCCGCAACTGGACTGTTGCCTAGTAACCTCAACACAAACATTCACAGGCTAGCTACTTTGTATTAACGGTCATTTCGGAGTGATGCATATAGTTAAAACCTCTTCTTATCCACGGACCCAGATGGGCATCCGAAGTGATATAAAGAGTTTACCTCGATCAATTCTCTTCATCGATATCACATTTTTTTCACAATTTTGCATGCTATACGATGCCACATCTTTTTTCCCGAGACGGTAAACACGGCCTAAGTCACATCCAGTTTTCTCCAACTGGAGAATGTGTCATGTCCGGTTTCAACGCCAAATTTCCATACCATTGGTCGGCCAACCCCAAAAAAAAAAAAAAAAAAAAAATCAAATGACTTGGTCGGAACTAACTGTTGTATTACTTCATATATGTGTGCCGGCGTCCGTCTACCCTCTGGTGTGTGTTGGTGAGCGTAGCGGCTGGTCTCTGAGCCTGTGTGTGTGTGAGAGTGTGTCTCTGAGTCTGTGTGTGTGTGAGAGTGTGTCTCTGAGTGTGTGTGTGTGTGTGTGTGTGAGAGTGTGTCTCTGAGTGTGTGTGTGTGTGAGAGTGTGTCTCTGAGTCTGTGTGTGTGTGTGTGTGTGTGTGAGAGTGTGTCTCTGAGCCTGTGTGTGTGTGTGTGTGTGAGAGTGTGTCTCTGAGTGTGTGTGTGTGTGTGTGAGAGTGTGTCTCTGAGCCTGTGTGTGTGTGTGAGAGTGTGTCTCTGAGTCTGTGTGTGTGTGAGAGTGTGTCTCTGAGTGTGTGTGTGTGTGAGAGTGAGTCTCTGAGCCTGTGTGTGTGTAGTGAGAGTGTGTCTCTGAGCCTGTGTGTGTGTGTGTGAGAGTGTGTCTCTGAGCCTGTGTGTGTGTGAGAGTGTGTCTCTGAGCCTGTGTGTGTGTGAGAGTGTGTCTCTGAGCCTGTGTGTGTGTGAGAGAGTGTGTCTCTGAGCCTGTGTGTGTGTGAGAGTGTGTCTCTGAGCCTGTGTGTGTGTGTGTGTGTGAGAGTGTGTCTCTGAGCCTGTGTGTGTGTGAGAGAGTGTGTCTCTGAGCCTGTGTGTGTGTGAGTGTGTGTCTCTGAGTCTGTGTGTGTGTGTGTGTGAGAGTGTGTCTCTGAGCCTGTGTGTGTGTGTGTGTGTGTCTCTGAGCCTGTGTGTGTGTGAGAGTGTGTCTCTGAGCCTGTGTGTGTAGTGAGAGTGTGTCTCTGAGTGTGTGTGTGTGAGAGAGTGTGTCTCTGAGCCTGTGTGTGTAGTGAGAGTGTGTCTCTGAGCCTGTGTGTGTGTAGTGAGAGTGTGTCTCTGAGCCTGTGTGTGTGTGTGAGAGTGTGTGTCTGAGCCTGTGTGTGTGTGTGAGAGTGTGTCTCTGAGTCTGTGTGTGTGTGAGAGTGTGTCTCTGAGTCTGTGTGTGTGTGAGAGTGTGTCTCTGAGCCTGTGTGTGTGTGTGTGTGTGTGTGTGTGAGAGTGTGTCTCTGAGTGTGTGTGTGTGTGTGAGAGTGTGTCTCTGAGTGTGTGTGTGTGTGTGAGAGTGTGTCTCTGAGTCTGTGTGTGTGTGTGAGAGTGTGTCTCTGAGCCTGTGTGTGTGTGTGAGAGTGTGTCTCTGAGTGTGTGTGTGTGTGTGAGAGTGTGTCTGAGCCTGTGTGTGTGTGAGAGTGTGTCTCTGAGTGTGTGTGTGTGTGAGAGTGTGTCTGAGTCTGTGTGTGTGTGTGTGAGAGTGTGTCTCTGAGCCTGTGTGTGTGTGTGTGAGAGTGTGTCTCTGAGTGTGTGTGTGTGTGTGAGAGTGTGTCTGAGTCTGTGTGTGTAGTGAGAGTGTGTCTCTGAGTCTGTGTGTGTGTGTGAGAGTGTGTCTCTGAGCCTGTGTGTGTGTGTGTGTGTGTGAGAGTGTGTCTCTGAGCCTGTGTGTGTGTGTGAGAGTGTGTCTCTGAGCCTGTGTGTGTGTGAGAGTGTGTCTCTGAGTGTGTCTCTGAGCCTGTGTGTGTGTGTGTGAGTGTGTGTCTCTGACTCTGTGTGTGTGTGTGAGTGTGTCTCT
>NC_137678.1:57050080-57075080 GCF_963989245.1 Nansenia antarctica | reverse complement strand
CTCAGTCAGCTCACACAACGGCAGACAAGTGAAACGTTGTTTATTGGACAAGCAGAAGAGAACATTATTGACATAATGATTCGTGAGCTTAGAATGAGAAGGTTCTATCTCTGTTTAGAATGATAAGGTTCTATCTCCGTTTAGAATGATAAGGTTCTATCTCCGTTTAGAATGATAAGGTTCTATCTCCGTTTAGAATGAGAAGGTTCTATCTCCGTTTAGAATGATAAGGTTCTATCTCCGTTTAGAATGAGAAGGTTCTATCTCCGTTTAGAATGATAAGGTTCTATCTCCGTTTAGGGTAGTTCAGAGATATTGAGCGTCAAAGTTTTTACATTCCATTATGTTTTGTGAGATGGAACCTTTGTATTTCATTCATTACTAACTAAAACATGTCAACATTTTAAAAATAACACCACACAGGCATTAATAAACACCTAATGGATCAGATTATGTAAAAAGCTCAATTTTGACCAAAAATGGAGATAGAACCTTATAATTCTAACGTCACGATATAGTCAACTAACACAGCGCGTTTTGTGAGCCTGCTAACAATGTAAACGAAACGTGTCATTGATTTTCAACAACATTGACATTTATTTAATTTCTTATTAAACAATTCTGAATCAAAGAACTTGTTCCCGGTTTCACCAGCTGCTGTCACATATGTGTTCACATGCATGGATGGAATCCCATGACATGTTGTACGTTATCTACTGGTTAGCCCTTGCAGTACACGTTCAGTAACCACTTGAAACTGTTCCGGAATCATTTGTACTTTGTATCAGACTCTTGCTTGCGGAACTTTCGACAGAAATCTTCTAATAATTGACCTGTGATGGATCTAAAATTAACTGTTTTCTATTATCCTACAGTTGAGCACAGGGATAGAGTAATTACTGTACATGGAGTTATGTCATTAGTGGTCACTCTCCAGTTCCTGGTGGGAGCAGTATGAAATATTCAACGGCTCAGACCTGGGGACCCCATGGCGTGGTGACCCTCCCGCTGACACCCCCCCCCCCCCCCCCCCACTTCACCACAGGTGATGGTCAAAGGGCTGGACTCTCCCTCATAGAGCGGGGGGCCGGATACACCCCCCTGCAAACCCTCCAGTCTGCTGGGGCCATCATGGAGGGGGGGGGGCATCCAGAGAAAGATGGAGACAGTGGTGTAGTCTAGTTGTTTCTAGTGGGTATACTGTGATCTTTCCCTCCCCCCATCGTTCATTTCGGAACGCCATAAAAATACATCTGCGCTCCCTGTCTAACGCTATATCTAACATGACATGTTCTAAGGTACCAATGGTCCAAAAGTCAAGTGCTTCGTAACACAGACGGGGTGACTTTTTAAGTTCTGTCACAAAACGCTGTTACGTGTCCTCACACATGTTTAAGTGGGTATATGGAAATCCTTGGCCTTTCCTAGTGGGTATACGGCTTAGTCCTGCGTATCACCTAGACTACACCACTGGATGGAGAGAAACTGAAAGAGAGAGAGAGAGAGAGAGGGGGGGGGGGGGGTGGAGGAAGCGAGACAGACAAAGACACAGACAGACACAGACACAGACAGACACAGACAGACACAGACACAGACAGACACAGACAGACACAGACAGACACAGACAGACACACACAGACACAGACACAGACAGACACAGACAGACACAGACAGACACAGACAGACACAGACAGACACAGACAGACACAGACACAGACAGACACAGACAGACACAGACAGACACAGACAGACACAGACACAGACAGACACAGACAGAGACACAGACAGACACAGACAGACAGAGACACAGACAGACAGACACAGACAGACAGACACAGACACAGACAGAGACAGACAGACACAGACAGACACAGACAGACACAGCCAGACACAGACAGACACAGACACAGACAGACACAGACAGACACAGACAGACACAGACACAGACAGACACAGACAGACACAGACAGACACAAACAGACACAGACAGACACAGACAGACACAGACACACACAGACAGACACAGACAGACACAGACACAGACAGACACAGACAGACACAGACAGACACAGACAGACACACACAGACACAGACAGACACAGACAGACACAGACAGACAGACACAGACAGACACAGACAGACACAGACAGACACAGACACAGACAGACACAGACAGACACAGACAGACACAGACAGACACAGACAGACAGACACAGACACAGACAGACACATACAGACATAGACAGACACAGACAGACACAGACAGACAGACACAGACAGACACAGACAGACACAGACACAGACACAGACAGACACAGACAGACAGACACAGACAGACACAGACAGACACAGACACAGACAGACACAGACAGACACAGACAGACAGACACAGACACAGACACAGACACAGACACATACAGACACAGACAGACACAGACAGACACAGACATAGACAGACACAGACACAGACAGACACAGACAGAGACACAAACAGACACAGACAGACACAGACACAGACATAGACAGACACAGACAGACACAGACACAGACAGACACAGACAGACACAGACACAGACAGACACAGACAGACACAGACACAGACAGACACAGACACAGACACAGACAGACAGACACAGACAGACACAGGCAGCCATAGAGGCAGAGCAGACAGCACAGAGGAAGGTGACGATATTAAACCCTTGTAGGAATTAGCTCCGCCTGGTTGATCATATTAAACACGACCATGTGACCATGTCTCTGCTAATGGAGTTTCCTTCATGGAGGAAAGGAAAGGTGCCGTTCTGAATGTCATTCACAAACTCCCCAGGCAACACAGGGGGCTCAGTTTGATGTGTTAATTAGATGTGATTTTCTAATTTAGCCCTTCTCAGATGCTGGTCCTTCTCACGGTGGCAATTAGGCCGAGCATAGCAAGGGGGGTGGGGTGCCCTCTGAACTAGCTTTTACCTCAGAACGATCTAGGTAGGAGATCAAGGCATTATTACTTGCGGATCATCTTTGCACTATTTTGGTAGAGATGAAGAAGATTGCATCAGTTACATACTGAGCCATTCAATTACGCAATGCACAGAAGGATCGGAAAGGATAAAAATGATACTATGTTGACTAGCTTAGTACCTCAGAACGATCTAGGTAGGAGATCAAGGCGTTATTATTACTTGCGGATCATCTTTGCACTATTTGGTAGGGATGAAGATTGAATCAGTTACATTACTGAGCCATTCAATTACGCAATGAATGCACAGAAGGATCGGAAAGGATAAAAAGGATACTATGTCGACTTGGCATACGAAGCATTTTTTCCAGCAATTAGTGAACAAATTAGCAAATGACATCATGTGCCATAACATGTATGTTAGATACGGCAAAGCAACAGATGTGTTTACGGTAATCGCTCCGTCTACACCGATGTCTGTTGTTGACCCAGGAGAGACCAGCGGTCTACGACTGCTCGTCCTCCGTCACTAAAGCGTTGCATTTTCCCAACACATTGGTCCTTTTGGCTCCTTTTAAAGATCTCCACCGGTTGGCTATGAATAGCATTCTGCTCCAATCAAGGGCAAACTGTACCTCAGACACTCCCAAACATCTGGCTGCGTTTCGGTAATTGCCCGTTTCTAGAAAAGAAAAAAAAAGAAAAATCCCTTTTGAAAGGAACCAACCCGGCATAGCGTTATCGACGCAGACAGGAAGAGTTTAATAACAGCGTGACTGCCAGTGTTTCGGGGAGGTCACTAGAGTAGCGTCTCTCTCTTCATTAGCGAGGCGTAAGGGAATTGCAGGGAGACAATGTCATTTAGGAACAAAAACCGACTGAATAACTAACAGGGAGGAGAATAAACGTACCGTATGAGACACTCAACGCTCTCTCAGTCTGGGTCTGTCGCAAAAAGCTGTTTCCATCTGTACTATCTTGCTCTAATGACTCCTGATGTCCCCGTTGGCTAACAAGTTAATGATGGCAAAGTAGAAGATACATGGACGGATGGAGGATGAGATGGTTTCCATCATAAACCTGTCTTTAGAGGACGGATATCCATAAGACCTCTTATATTGAGCTGTAGTTCTATGGAAAACAGCTGCAGTCTTGTGTAATTTGTCTTTGAATCTAATCCAGGGCTGTAACAGGCGATCCCTCTATGCAGATAGCAGAGAGAGAAGCCTCAGCAGGTCTTGAATGGTACCACAGACATAAATGACATATTTGAGATGTTTTCCATCGGTGGATGAAGGCTATGGAAGTTATTGAGAAGCCAAAAAAAGAATCATCAGAGTTGGATCAATAACGGTATGCGACATCAAAGAGGTTATTACTTCAACAGATTTGTGACTGTCATCCTCAATTGATAGAACAGAAAACAGTGATACTATAGACATTAGAGCTAGCAGAGAAGCTAGTCTGAGGGATTTAGAGGCTGATGGAAAATAAAGTGTTCAGGTAGCTAGCTACTCGTCTCATGGGAGCGAGAGGCTGCAGGTCGATAATGAGTGTTTTCAGGAAACATTTCATTTTCTGCACCATTAAAACTGTTTATCACTGTGTCACCCATGTAGCTGTTTCATGAGGCCGGTAACAAGCAAGCTAAAACTGAGGCAATTACCCATGGAAGAAGAACCACTATTCCGTGTCACTACAAGCCGATAACCCTAAATGTTTCTAGGAAATTATATGATGGCCTAGTTGCTGTTGTAATGTTGCGACGTAGGCTAATTCATCGGAAGATCTCCAGATCTTAAGATGGACATTGAATTCTGGATGTTTTTGTTATTTCGCCAATAACAACAACATGGCTAGAAGCCATCCTTAATCCGACAGGACAGCAGTACATAATTCCCTCCAGACCTTAAAGTCTTTACCCAAAGCCATAACAGACAACAGACATTGATCTTGTGAGTGGTCTTTTCATCTTGGAAATTGGCCATCGTTTTTTTTCCAGAGATTCTGTGGTCAGTTCATCACCCTGGTATCGACGTACTGCGATGATCAAACTCCTACCCGTCCTAGAATCCACATCCTCAAATGTGCTGCTTTGATTTAACTGTGTGTTTTATTGTAGCAATTCATAATAGTACACTTTCTGAAGCAATGTGAGTTTTGGCAACACTCCAATTTTCCAATTTTATTTTACACCGTAGAAATAAAACGAAACATTGATTTTGCAGTCATCAATGTTGGTGCACATTTACAGAGTACTTGAAGGGCTGCCAGCTTGGGCTGTGACGGTTACACAGTTGTGTTACCCCATATATATCCTAACACCCCTGTCCAGTCTTGTTGGGGGGGGGCTGGGAGGTGAGCGACACAGTCCAGAATTAGCAACGCAGCCCCCCCAACCCCCCCCCCAAACTGTCCAGAGCTGTTTTGTTGTTGTTGTTTTACCGGTTACCCCAGGAGCATCACCGCCCCCTGGCAGCGTCTTTGACCGTTATGTAGGTGAAGTGTCAGGTGTTTCCTGGAAGCAGATCAGGTGTCATGGGAGCATATGAGCCGACTCTCCCTCCTGTAGCGGGCGACAGACCGTCAGACGGCTCGGAAAATAAATCCTGATCACCTGCAGACAGGCAGGAGGAGGAGGAGTGACGCATGCTAAGACAAACAAAGTGAAAGCCAAGACACAGATACAGACTAGAGTTAGAGGATTAGAGGTCTGGCCACTTGACAATGATCCTCTATGGTGATAATTCGGGTGTTAAGTCGTGACGTGTTTCCGGGTCCAAAGTTGGCTGAGGCACTGTCTTCGAAATGCCTCAGTAATAATAATAATTCATTATATTTGTATAGCGCTTTTCCGAGGCTCAAAGACGCTGACAAATATGGGAAAAACAGGAAAGTGCTGTGTCCCTTGTTGTATGAATAGATCCGAGTCAAAAAAACGATTGAACTGTCATTCTACCGCTGTAGTACACTGGTACTCTGGTGCTGTAGTACACTGGTACTCTGGTGCGTTAGTACACTGGTACTCTGGTGCTCTAGTACACTGGTACTCTGGTGCTCTAGTACACTGGTACTCTGGTGCTGTAGTACACTGGTACTCTGGTGCTTTAGTACACTGGTACTCTGGTGCTTTAGTACACTGGTACTCTGGTGCTTTAGTACACTGGTACTCTGGTGCAGGGAAGTTCTGGTTTGGACCCGGAAATTGCTAAACGTCACGCGTGACGTCAGACTTAACAACCGAATAGATTTCTCCTCAATAATGGTATTCTAACTAGAGAGGAGTTATCTTATTGTACAGTAGTGTCTCTCAAAGGTTCAATGAAAGTTGTTTAGAACGATTACAATCTTATTAGATGGTGGTACTTGTCTTCAGCACGGCAACAGCTATTGTTAAGGTAGACTCCCACTGGGTTTCATTAGAGTTGGTCAATAGCATACAGGATGTTTACAATAGACAACAATTATTTAATTCAACATATTTCCAATGCAGCTATTCACATTAAATTGAGACCAGACATAAAACTACACAGCTAAAGAAATTATGACATTGCAATCCACGAAGCTATGTGCGATAAAGTGGCACAGGAAAAAAGTATTGAGCACACTTTTTACAATACTCATTAGTGGAATAAGCATTAAACCAGCTTATTCCACTAATGAGTTCTCCTTCCTGTGCTAATTAGAATCATCAGGGTTAGTACTTGTGTACTTCCACTGAAAATTGCTGAATACCAATCATGTAAACAAACTGTCAAGCTTTCCTGCAAGACACATCTCATGATGGGTAGAGGCAAAGAGCTCTCCTGAGACCTTCACAACAAGGTTGTTGAGCATTATAGTAATGGCACTGGTTTAGGGCTGCCACAAACGATTATTTTCATAGTCGACTAGTCACCGATTATTTTAACGATTAGTCGACTAATCGGATCATAAATTACAGCTTATCGCACAATTACTCAATCGCTCTTATTTAGCTATCATCTTCTAAATCAGCTTCTAAATTTAGCTTGAAGTTGCTAGTTGTTGTTGTAGGCATGTGCTAACTAAAAATAAAGACAATTAAAATGATTGTTCACTCAAAAATAGATATTTTAATGAACTTTGCAGATTTATTTCTGGCATCACTTGCATGTAATGTAATGTAAAGAGTAGTAGAGGGTGCAAACTGCTGAGTAAAATGAGGTAGGCTAGGCACTAGGCAACCAAAAGAATACAAAAACAAAAATAAATACTTGTACAGAGTACAAAAGTTTTGCTTTGCTTCACTCATCTCATAGTAGAACGCGCCTTCTTAGCACTGTAACGTTAAGACAACATTTTTAGCTATTTGATAAGTATCGCTTTGATGACAACGTAAAATAATGTAAGAAGGCTTTTAACGTAACGATATCGTTAGCCAATAACAAGCTAACTAGCTTACCGAGACGAGCCATCGTCTTCCTCGTCATCTGCCACAACGTGCTTCCTTTTTAGATGCTCGCGCATCATAGACGTGCTGCCATGATAAGCGAGTTCAGCTTTGCAAATTTTACATTTTACATTCTTTTTTTCAACGTTGTGGTTGAAATGCTCCCACACTTTAGAGGTACGAGGACAGGAAGACATTTCTCTGTTTGTTTTTCCGGGGAAGTCACGTGTGCCTCGGATGACCGACACTGCGCATGTACATCAAAGACACTGGGAGACGCTAGCCAGTGGCAGCTTCAGGGAAGAAAAACTAATGCTTATCGAATGAAATGAATGGTCTTTATTGTCATTGATATAGTACAGGTACCAAACAACGAAATTTGGGAGGGGGGGCTCCCCTGGTGCTAGGCAAAAAAAAAAAAAAAAAAAAAACGCTTATTTCAGCTCCAAAAAAAAATGCGACTACGGCGATTACCAAATATGTCGGCGACGATTTTGGTAGTCGACGTCGTCGTGACTGGTCGACTAATCGTGGCAGCCTTACACTGGTTACCCACAGAATTTTCAACTCCTAAATGTTCCTATAAGCGCCATTGGGGCCGGTATCCGCAGGTGGAAGTAACATATCATATAGATTAGAGCCAAGGACTATTCAAGGACTACTTGAGCAGAGCTCCAGAACGACCTGTGAGCAGCGGGTACAGTTGTCACAAAGAAAACCTTAGGTGATGCACTTTACTGCCACGGTCTCCATTCGCCATCACAGAAGACTCCATTACTGATTACATTTGCGTGTTGAACACTTATTTCCCCCACTGTACTTATGCAGCTTGCAGGACACACGTCACCTTAGGTCTCTGCCATAGGGGCCAGAGAAGCAGTGAGACAGCTGAATGGCAGGTAACTTAATTAGCCCTCCTCATGCAGGTGTGTCCTGCGTGTCACGACAGTGTTGAGAGAGAGACAGAGAGAGAGAGAGAGAGAGAGAGACAGAGAGAGAGAGACAGAGAGAGAGACAGAGAGAGAGAACAGAGAGAGAGAGAGAGAGAGAGAGAGAGAGAGAGAGAGAGAGAGAGAGAGAGAGAGACAGAGAGAGACAGAGAGAGAGAGAGAGAGAGAGAGAGAGACAGAGAGAGACAGAGAGAGAGAGAGAGAGAGACACACACACACACACAGAGACACACAGACAGGTATCGTCAGGGCACACCTGTGTGACCACATCAAACACGCAGCTGCTGAGAAACCCTAATCTCTCTAATCCCTGCCAATTACTACACTCTTCACTGTGTTGACAGGATACACTAGATTCCTCCACGCCGCCACACCTGCCTCTCTGTCTCCGTCTGACCACTCAGTCACCACTCTTGTCTAAGTTTGTTTAGGAATTATCCACGAATGCACCGCGGAATAAATTAAACCATGGCTGTGTGATACATGTCTGAGTGTTATTGAGATACAGCTCCGTAGATCCTCGCTGTTAAACGGCCGGTCATGGTTGTTTTCCCATAATGCTTGACATGATTCCCATGTCATCAACTGCCAAAGCTTCCACCCTCATGAAATGAACAGATCCTTGTTAATAATGCATAAAGCCAGTGTCATTTCAGTGTCAAGTCTGGAATCCCAGAGGTTATCTTCTAAAGTGCTGCGACTGTAATAAAGACTTGGCATCATCCATGGTCTGAAGATCTCACTGGAAATGTCTGTGATATGGTATGCAGACAGGTCAATGTGATATGGTATGCAGACAGGTCAATGTGATATGGTATGCAGACAGGTCAATGTGATATGGTATGCAGACAGGTCAATGTGATATGGTATGCAGACAGGTCAATGTGATATGGTATGCAGACAGGTCAATGTGATATTATGGTATGCAGACAGGTCAATGTGATATGGTATGCAGACAGGTCAATGTGATATGGTATGCAGACAGGTCAATGTGATATGGTATGCAGACAGGTCAATGTGATATGGTATGCAGACAGGTCAATGTGATATTATGGTATGCAGACAGGTCAATGTGATATGGTATGCAGACAGGTCAATGTGATATGGTATGCAGACAGGTCAATGTGATATGGTATGCAGACAGGTCAATGTGCTGCCCGATCACGTCTCTTCACAACACTGGCTCCCCGCTGGTGGAATGAGCTGGATTACTCTTCCTGCTACGACTGGTGGATTGATGATTCACTTGCTTAGTATTCAAATGTATTGATTGTAAGTCGATTTGGAATAAGGCGTCTGCTAAATACCAAACATGTAAATGTAAATGTCAATGTGAAAAAACAGGAGAGACAGGTGCAAACAGGTCAATCAGTCCACATGAATTAAATCTCAAAGATAAACACCCTGAAGACTGTTTCCCCTTTAATCATGAATGTTACAGACTGCAAATACTTAACTACGGGAAGGTAAAATCGTATAAATTATCATTCCGGGGGTGTGAGAGGACATATTCAAGGAGACTCAATATAATTGAACTTCCTGAAATCTTTTTTGAAAACAGTGAACACAAAGAAAAATAACCTTGTCACAAGGCAAGGTTGGCTCTGTCTCGGGGGTTTGGTGTTACAACTCAGTTTCATACAACTCAGTTTCATAGAACCTCAGTCAGGTGTGACATCTGTGGCTGGCAGCGTTCATATAACGGAGGTGTTTTGGGTGTTTTTGTGGGCTGTGCAAATAAATCCACGAGAATGTTTATACTGTAGAAGAAGCAGTGAGAATGGGTAAAATTACATTTTTACATTAACATTTTTGGCATTTAGCAGACGCCTTATTCCAAAGCGACTTACAATCAATACATTTGAATACTAAGCAAGTGAATCATCAGTCCACCAGTCGTAGCAGGAAGAGTAATCTAGCTCAGGCCCGGGGCCACTGATAGAAGGAAAAACCTTCTTCTATCACCTTCTTCTAAACCTATGTTTTGTTTATTTTTTATTTTTTTTATATTTAGACACTGGAGAAACAGAGAAACAGTACAAGGGGGGGCAATATAAGTTTTTAGGGGACACAGTAGGGGAAAAGCGGGTGTCTTCAGGAGACGCAGTGCTGGGGGGCAGTAGATGTCTCAGGAGGAGCAGTTAAGGTGTGAAGAGATGGGTCTTCAGTCTACGACGGAATAAGGATGTTCTATTCAATGAGGTAAAGGAAGACAACTTTCCATAGACCCGTCACCACTCAGCCCTCTACTTGGGCCCTGGAGGGAGAAAACATCACACAGGATGAGCTCAATGAATACTACACTTCTAGAACCCTTCCGTGGATGCATACAGAAGAGATGAGCCGATGACAGGAATAATTCATGTTTTGACACTGAGTGACATTCATGAAGCCAGTTGTGTGTTATGCTAAGAGGAAACCAAAATATGTTTTTCAGTGTGAAGAGCCTTTGTGTGTTTCGTTTGTTGTGGCTGGTTGCTAGGACGGATGGTTATTCGAACGAAACCTTTCGTTCGACACCTTGGTCTGCGTTCGATGGATGAACTAAATGGGCTGTGTCTCAGGAGGTAGAGTCGCCGTCTAATGATCACAAGGTTGGCAGATCAGCGGTTCGAGCCCCGGCTGGCCTCATGTCGAAGTGTCCTTGGGCAAGACACTGAACCCCTAAATTGCTCCCAGTGAGCGGGCCGGCCAGCACCTTGCATGGTAGCTTGGCGCCATTGGTGTGTGAATGTGTGTGTGAATGGGTGAATGAGAGGCCGTTGTAAAGCGCTTTGGAGCAGCATAAAAAGGCACTATATAAAAGTGCAGTCCGTTTACCATTTACCATTAAATACTTCTGCTGTGTGGGTTTTAAGTGTCGAGCAGCAGGTTTTGAACCAGAACTGGCGACACTAGCGTGGTGCTGAGATGAGATGAGATGACGCGACACGTCAACAAGTTTGCAGGGAACCAGCGGGAGAGAAGCTGCCGGAACGGTCCGGTGTCACCGTCACTGCGGGGGGTGTTTGTTAACACCGCTGTCTGAGCATGCAGAACATTCACTTCCTTGTTCTCAGCCTCCCTCTCCATGGGAGCTCTACAAAACCTCCCGTTTAACTTCCTGAACTGAACTCCCATTAACCCAAACTCTCCCCCCCCCCCTTGCTCTGTGGGGCCACTGAGAAGGGTATTATGTAAGAAGTCAGCTCTCTAGTTCGCTTGCTTGTTGAAAAAAATGTCAGTATTATCCCATTAAATCCTGATCTGAGGGAGGGAGGGAGGGAGGGAGGGAGGGAGGAGGAGAGGGGGTCCAAGAACCCAACATGGCAAGGACATCCCGGAACGAAGCTCACTGACTCGTTCTTTCAGAGATTGCTAACCGCCTCTGTAACCTCTCCCTGTGGTTTTGCGTTTAATGAGTGGCCAAATTGCCATGTAGTTTCCGTCCTGTTCAGATAATGAGAGGGATTCGGCGCTCCCTTTTGCCCCCGTTTGGCTGGCAGGACTGTGAACCCCCACCCCCATCCCCACCCCCACCCCCACCTCGCCCCCACCCCCACCCCCACCCCCACCCCCACCCCCACAGCTTCAGCTTATGCGGGGTTCACTCTGCAGCGGCCAATCCAGAGGACGGCTCTTAAATGCCACTTAACAATCAATTGGAGGGGATTTGATCTGCTCCATTGAACACTGCGTTGACTTACATGATAGGAGAGAAGCGGCATGATAAGCAATCGTTTTTTGAAAGAGCACTATGCTATAGCCTACTTTGCTCCAATGATGAGCCCTTTTCATGTTCAACAGGCCTGACATAGACCCAGCTACTGTAGGTCATGTACTTCCGGTGGATGACTTGCTGGGTCTGTCCTATTGGTTTCACTGTATACTGTTTTAGTAATACGTGAGCTTAGAATGATAAGGTTCTATCTCCGTTTAGGGTGGTTCGGAGATATTGAGCGTCAAAGTTTTTACATTCCATTATGTTTTGTGAGATGGAACCTTTGTATTTTATTAATTACTAACTAAAACATTTAAACATTTTAAAAATAACACCACACAGGCATTAATAAACACCTAATGGATCAGCTGATGTAAAAAACTAAATTTTGACAAACATTGAGCTAGAACCTTATAATTCTAACGTCACGAATAGCTGCGTGAAAGCAATGTTTTGGAAATCCCGTTACGTCTAGTGTCTTAAACCCTCAGTTGAGGCTCTTCGATATTCTTCATTCTTCTATTGCTTTATCTTTAAGCTACTGGGAGAATTGGTCATTGGTCATTCATTTTCACAATTCTCTCCATGAAATCTTCTAATTGTCCTGAATTCCCATTTAATGTAATGTTCATCTATCTATCTGATTCAGACATGTTGGCCTCCTCCGACGGAACATTATGAATCATGTTTTAATGACACAATTACTTTTTTTTTGCAAAACTGTGATAACGACGTCAATTACATTTTTCAATTTCTCCCCTCCCTTTGCAATCAATTTGCAGTGTAACTAAAAGTGGATTAAATGTGTCTGTCTTGCCATGGGGATGGAAGAGAGCATGAAAGAGATGGGAGGGACGGGGGGGGGGACGACGGGCATATCTGGCTGTTCATCTCCGCTAACAGACTGCCACCCAGTGCTGTTGGGGGGCTGCCAAAGGGGAAGGATAAAAGTCGTTCTGATAAGAGCTGGAATATTCAAATGCGCCTTGCTGCTGCCAGCTGCCTTGTCTGAGCCTCAGACACAGAGGCTTATGAACGCCAAGTCATGTACGGTACCATAGTCCACTGGACATCTCTTGGACCCAGAAACGGTGATTCTTATGAACGTTTATGATTGAAATGTCCTCTATAGGCCTGGTGGATGAAATTCAACTTGGTTGCTAAGAGTTGCATGCTGGGCAATTTGTGTATATTATGCTAATTAATCACAAGAAACTGAAAATGGCGATCATTTTGCTTCTAGTTAACTTAAAAATGTGATCTAAGGGTCTAAGTCCATGTTTGTGTTATCCAGGAAGTCATCTAGTACCATGGTGCAGTCATGCAACCTTTCCTCGTTGGAGGAAACCCACTAGGCCTATAGATAACATTACAATCATAAACGTTCATAAGAATCAACATTTCGGGGTTTACTATGGGGCTCTATGGGGCTTCCAGTAGACTACCAGTCAAAAGTTTGGACACACTTCTCCATTCAATTGAATGGGAAAGTGTGTCCAAACTTTTGACTGGTACTGTAAACCGAGACACACACACACACACACACACGCGCACACACGCACACTCCTATTGAGTCAATCATAGACACGTTGACTTAGCGGGAACACCCATGACCTCATCTATCTAATGGGAGATCGCAGAGCTATTTTCTCGCATGCTTGCATGCACCCGCAACCCCGCAGCAATCAATACCCAGCCATGCAGTAGTTAACGCGGGCAGGCAGGGTATGTAAGCCCCCTGTCACCACCGCGGCCAGCGCAGCCCGGAGGCTGCATATTGTAGATGCGCTTGTCATGCTTTAACACGTGTGTTAATCTATCTACCTCAGCCACCACAGGGTCACAAACCTCCACAGCGCTCATTGTGTCAACACACAACACACACACACACACATCCTCAGGCATGACTCCTTAATCCTCCATTAACACCCCCAGGATGCCAGTGTTCCAGGTTCACCCAGGGCATGGCTTATTTATTATTAATAAATATATTTATTTTTATAATGTTTCTTCTTTTCAGATGCGGAGTCATCAGTCTTATACTCCCTGGGTAACAGCATGGTATTATGGCTTAATGAGCTTTTTTTGCTTTAAGTGACTTAGAAAATGAGTTGACTTCATGTGAAGTGGTTGTTTTTGTGCCCCGGAATAGAAGTCATTAGTATAAAGGTGGAAAACGCGAAAACACTCAGGATGAATTAGCCAATGATGTGAGCCTCTTTGCTCAATTAAGGGATTGGTAATGTCATTTTCATAAACATGGTTTGACATGAAATAAGCAAACACGCTAATTGTATTTTCGAAGCTAAATTGAGCGCCTTGGGTGGGAAAATAACAACGACTGTTCTACACAAAGACGAATAAGGTGTAGAGCTAATGTTTCCAGAGGTTACAGTAGGTTTATTTTTCCTTTCATTATATGCTTTTTATATAATATTTCTTTTTATATGAAGTTAATTTCTTAGGGGACCAATCCCAGATGCAAGACTGTTTCTGAACGCAGAGGCACTGTTGTCATTACTGCTCGCCTAATCAGCATGTGATTAATTAAGATGCACAATTAATTCATTGGGAAATCTAATTCATTTTGACTCTGTTCCATCCAACTGGATCAGATACATTTCATTTAGCATCAGAACAATCTAGAACATCTGATACGTATCTAAGGCCAGAGATGAGTCTCATGTTTAGTTGACTTTAACTGGAGAAATGGCAGCAGTGGTGTAGTCTAGTGTTTTCTAGTGGGTATACTGTGACTTTTCCCTCCCAGCCTCATATCGTTCATTTCGCCATAAAAATAAATCTGCGCTACCTGTCTAACGTTATATATCTAACATTACATAACATAACATTACAAGGTTATATGGTTGATCTGTGCATGATAGTGCTGCATTTTGACATATTTCATGTCGCATTTCCCCCCGTTGATGGTATATGACGCTATAGTCAGTTCCAACGGTCCAAAAGTCAAGTGCTTCGTAACACAGACGGGGTGAATTTTTTGAATGAAAGTGTGAAAGTTCTGTCACAAAACGCTGTTACGTATCCTCACACCTTTTTAAGTGGGTATACGGAAATCCTTGGCCTTTCCTAGTGGGTATACAGCGTAGTCCTGCGTATCACCTAGACTACACCCCTGGTTGACTTTAACTGGAGAAATGGCAGCACACACCCAACGGTATCCAGAAGCTATCTCATTTTTGAACGATTTCTCTGCCTCGACGATGCTGAAGTCCTGGCTGCACTTGACGCTTTGTCTCTCCTGCTGCTCTTGTGGGTTTGGAATGGAGGATGTCATCTCTCGGGACAGAGAACACCTCGTGATAAGCTGCCTTGTCAAAATTGTCAGGAGGGAAAAGGATTGGTTAGGTGGTCTTATGCCTCCTGAACAAGTCTCCCAGATTGACAGGCAGGGAAATAGGGCTCAGGAAGGATTAGGTGATGAGCTGTATGATATGCTCCACCGAGCGCCTCACCCTCCACAGAGGCCCTCACTAGAGCCTCACCTGGGCCTGTCTTTCCTCTCCACGCCCAAGCGGTGCTGCTTGGCAGTTGTTCAGTCCTATTACCGTCCACCTTTGGCGCCTCCGTTGTTAGGCTGCCGTGTATTGCCGTGTCTGTCTTCTTATCAGCGTACACCCGTCCTCCGCCTCGCGCCCCCCTGGGGCCCTGTACTCTCTGTACTCTCTGTACTCTCTGTACTCTCTCTGCGCTTGGCCGTCCCTCGTCGACGGTCTGTTCCAGTCCGCTGAATGTGGCTCGGTCCCCATTTATGCAAACGGTTGGCGAACGGGTGCCATTGTTTTGTTTTCACGGTGGCCGGCGGGCAAAAAAAAAAGAAGCGAGAAGCGAGAAGGAGAAGACCCGGTGCTTTCATTATCCGGACGCCTGCCAAGACCGCTCAGATTTAATTAGAAAGAAGAAGAAGAAGAAGAAGAAGTGCCCCGCGCTGAGTGGATTGCCGCCGCGCTGAGGGTCCTCCTCTCACAATGGCCCTGCGGAACCGAGGAAGGAACCGCGGGCCTCGAGCCAAGGAGCAGGAACCCGTTAAATGGAACGTTCTGCAGCCACTGAGAGTGAAGGGACGCCTGGAGCCACAGATAGAGGATGTTCAAGAATGCGTGAAGGTTGTTTTGGGGGTATGTATATATATGTTACGGTACATGTGGGAATACGGTACATGACGGAAAACTAGGGTTAGGGTTAGGTGCTAGGGTGACTTGGTACATGCTGGCATGTCTAACCCTACACCTAACCCCAATCCTAACCCTAACCCTAACCCTAGTTTTCCCACATGTACCGTTTTCCCACATGTACCGTAACATATATATATATATATATATACAGTATATCAAGTTCTAATTTTGAGTTCCGATTTGGAATCACCGTAGTAGAGTATCACTCTCAAAGTAGAGTATCACTCTCTTAGTATATGTGTTACGGTACATGTGGGAAAATTAGGGTTAGGGTTAGGTGCTAGGGTGACCTGGTACATGCTGGCATGTCTAACCCTACACCTAACCTTAACCCTGATCCCTAACCCTAGCACCCTAGCACCTAACCCTAGTTTTCCCACATATACCGTATTCCCACATGTACCGTAACATGTATATATATATATACCCCCAAAACAACCTTCACGCATTCTTGAACATACTCAATCTGTGTACCATAACATATATATATATATATATATATATATATATATATATATATAGTTCTAATTTTGACTTCCGATTTGGAATCACCTTGGTTTAAAAGTAGAGTATCACTCTCTTAGTATATGCACTGTCACTGTGTAATAGACTTCCTCTCTTCTGCTTCATCATTAATCATTAATAATCATCATATTGCCCAAGCGTAGGTTTATCCCCAATGTATCGTGGATGAATCTCTTGTTATTTCATAACAGCTCATGCTGGGCCATTGTTGCTCAACGTAGGTGTGGTTGTATTTATAACATAAGAAAACAATGTGAGATCTGATTGAACAAGACAGGTAAAATGGAAAGGCTTTCGGAGAAACAAACCGTCAGAAAAGCAATCAACAAATCTTTGTTGCGCTACACGAGAAAGGCCATGTTAAATTTAGTAGCTACGAGATTTTTTTTCTTTCTTTCTTTCTAGGTTACAAGAAAGGATAGAGAGAGTTGTTCTAACCACATGAAGTCTGAGAGTGGATATTCCATACCCTCTGAATAATTAAACTGTGTGAATACATTAAAACACGTGTTAGCTGGAATGAACTAACACTGCTTTCACAACAGGAAACACGCGTAGGCTACAGGTCAACGGCTTTATCTTCTACCGTGGTTTGCTGTTCTGTGTCACACGGACAGTATGAACAGAGTCTATCAACATAATCCTTTGTGTGTCCGGTTGTTTATGAGGTGCATTGTAAGGTTCCACAAAGGGCATCTGGCGGGGAGATTGCTGTGTTGTTCTCTGCCGGGCCTGACCTTTTAGAAGTAATTCGGTTCCTCTAGAGTCTAGAGTCTAGAGCAACGGACCACTGTTTTGTCAGCCAGGCAAGCCTATGTTGTGTTAGCTCTCTTCGAGAGATAGGGAGACTTACTGTAGAGAGAGAGAGAGAGAGAGAGGGAGAGAGAAAGTTTGTCTTCATCTCCCCAGGCGATGCCTCCTCACACACACACACACACACACACACACACACACACACACACACACACACACACACACACACACACTCACACACACACACACACACACACGCTCCAGGGGAACATACTCAAAGATGAAGTCCCTCCTCAGGTGGGAAGACTGAAGGAACAAGCGGTACAGATATCAGATACCGTCTCACTTCGGCGTGATGCATTCCAACTGCCTTGGGGCCAAAGTACGAGACACTACAGAACACCCCTCGACATACAGAACACCACTCACCTGTAGCCATAGTAGCCGACCATTTTCACTATCCGGAATGTCTTTCTCGAATCCGTTAGGTGTGCTTTTATTGGCTGGCATCCACATACACACCAGGGAGGGAATTCACTGGTTAGAGACACACAGAAGATGAGCGCAAATAGAATTGTGTATTCCATAACAGTCTGGATCAACAGCCCCTCCTGGAGCTGATAATCGCAAACCGTCTGTGAAAACAGTTCAGCACACCGGGGGAACCCCCACCCCAGAGAGACCAGGGCTCCCCTCTTTGGCTCTGTGTCTCCTCCTAATACACGTAACCCCGGTGGTGGTGTCTGACAGGAAGGAATGCATGAAGTCACTCTGGGGAGCCAATGAGAGGAGTCCGCCGGTCAGTGTCTGCTTAATAATTCATGATGACGTGTGCATGTTGAATTTCAAAGAAGGAGAAATAGAATGTGAAGGGCGTGAAACAGGATGTGTGTAGAACGTGCTGTAGGTGTAGGTACTGTAGGTGACCTTGCCGTATGTGCAGGGCGTATGTGTAGATAGTAGATAGTGTGTGAGAGTGTGTATTTCCTCCGGGACTGCAGTTGATCAAAGGCGGGCGAATTTATGAAGGTCATATCTATAAGGTCACTGGTAAATGGTAAATGGACTGCACTTATACAGCGCCTTTATCCAAAGCGCTTTACAACGGCCTCTCATTCACCCATTCACACACACATTCACACACCAATGGCGGCAAGCTACCATGCAAGGCGCCGGCCCGCTCACTGGGAGCAATTTGGGGTTCAGTGTCTTGCCCAAGCACACTTCGACATGTGGCCAGCCGGGGCTCGAACCGCCGATCTGCCAACCTTGCGATCATTAGACGGCGGCTCTACCTCCTGAGACACAGCCTCTACCTCCTGAGACACAGCCTCTACCTCCTGAGACACAACCTCTACCTCCTGAGACACAGCCTCTACCTCCTGAGACACAGCCTCTACCCCCTGAGACACAGCCCCTACCTCCTGAGACACAGACACCTCTACCTCCTGAGACACAGCCTCTACCTCCTGAGACACAGCCTCTACCTCCTGAGACACAGCCTCTACCTCCTGAGACACAGCCTCTCCCTCCTGAGACACAGCCTCTACCCCCTGAGACACAGCCTCTACCTCCTGAGACACAGCCTCTACCTCCTGAGACACAGCCTCTACCTCCTGAGACACAGCCTCTACCTCCTGAGACACAGCCTCTACCTCCTGAGACACAGCCTCTACCTCCTGAGACACAGCCGCCCCACCGGTCGCTTTTGCAGAGCTGTAAGCATGAAGATGACGAAGCGCGATCAGGATGCAACACATGTAGCATGTAGCACATGTTGTGAGTGCATGTCCTAATATGTTGCATCTGTGACTGACTGGGCTTGTCATGTTTTTTTTTGTTTTTTTTTAATCTAACGAGCCACATGGGGTGAACCCATTAGCCCAGGCCCGAGAGCTTTCACCATGTTGTTTGTTTGAGTTGTTCAAAACTGCCCAAATTTAATGTCCAGATGCAACAAACTCTTTCTTCTTCTTCCTGCCTTTCTGTTGTCCAGATGCAGGGGGAAACCCACCACAAAGACATGATGATTAAATGATTAATAGCTGCAATATTAGTTCCTCTTTGATATTTCTGTGTAGAAGAAACAAAAACACCTGTTTGGAAACATATGACAACATATTACTATTAATACACATTAGTATATGAGCAGTGACAAGCAGGGGAGGTCAGGTTAACCCTGCCACATGAACCAGATGGCCCTCCCTCCCACAGAGTTTGTTGTTAGGGCCAAAAGTGAAACTCAGCAGAAAGTTGGTCGACATTAATTTCTCTTTTCACTAAGATGCTGTTGTTGTGGGATATAATTGATTCTTAATAGATTTAGTAGAACTTATAAAGCACAAAGAGCTTAGATCAATTGTCTCCAAAGAGGCCTTTTATTAAGCAAAGTTACATGAGCGCAGAGAGAAACGAGCAGACCAATAAGCAAGAAGCAAAAGCCCAAAAGCAAAAAGCCCCCAACGACGGGTGGGACTCATATTTATAGAACTGTCCTTGGTCATGAGGTCACTATTCTTGGGAACCAAACATATTATACAAATCTGTGATTACACAAGTTATGGGCCCTGTCCATAGTCAGAATGATTCACTGCGCCACAGATCTTGGCCCGTCCCTTACAGGAAGGAAACGGGCCTTCCTTGAGTGCTGCTAGATTCACCAAACTGTAGAGAGACTTACATTTCTCAGTATACAATGATATAAAACCCCAACACTGTAATATAAGGAAAGAAAATGCTGTGTGTCCTCCTGTTAATTTACACCTTCTTCTTGTAGCTACCTACTTCATTCAGATGCAAACATACCGTAGCTCAGCCTGTAGAGCTGTGATTAAGCTACACTGCACAGCAGTGAAATATTACAGGCACCCGGTTTTACTCCTGCGAGTCTGCGTTCATACTTTCTCATGATCTATTGAACAATAGTTCACCACTGCGGAACAGGTTCCAACATATCTGAACACAGAAGAGGATAATTCATAGAAAGGTCGGTCGAAGACTCCCGACTCCTATTTTGGTTGAGTGTTCCTTTAAATGCCAGAGGGTGATTGAAGGCAGGCTCCGGGAGCTCTGGAGGACGCTAACACGGTTAGCATGCTAGCGGTGACGGCACACACCCAGAGAGAGGGAGAGGGAGAGGCAGCATAGGAGAGAGAGAGAGAGAGAGAGAGAGAGATGGAGAGGCAGCATAGAGAGAGAGAGAGATGGAGAGGCAGCATAGAGAGAGAGAGAGATGGAGAGACAGCATAGAGAGAGAGAGAGAGAGATGGAGAGGCAGCATAGAGAGAGAGAGAGATGGAGAGGCAGCATAGAGAGAGAGAGAGATGGAGAGACAGCATAGAGAGAGAGAGAGAGATGGAGAGACAGCATAGAGAGAGAGAGAGAGATGGAGAGGCAGCATAGAGAGAGAGAGAGAGATGGAGAGGCAGCATACAGAGAGAGAGAGAGATGGAGAGGCAGCATAGAGAGAGAGAGAGAGATGGAGAGACAGCATAGAGAGAGAGAGAGAGATGGAGAGACATCATAGAGAGAGAGAGAGAGATGGAGAGACAGCATAGAGAGAGAGAGAGATGGAGAGACAGCATAGAGAGAGAGAGAGAGATGGAGAGGCAGCATAGAGAGAGAGAGAGATGGAGAGACAGCATAGAGAGAGAGAGAGAGATGGAGAGACAGCATAGAGAGAGAGAGAGAGATGGAGAGGCAGCATAGAGAGAGAGAGATGGAGAGACAGCATAGAGAGAGAGAGAGAGAGAGATGGAGAGACAGCATAGAGAGAGAGAGAGAGAGAGATGGAGAGACAGCATAGAGAGAGAGAGAGAGATGGAGAGACAGCATAGAGAGAGAGAGAGAGATGGAGAGACAGCATAGAGAGAGAGAGAGAGATGGAGAGACAGCATAGAGAGAGAGAGAGAGATGGAGAGACAGCATAGAGAGAGAGAGAGAGATGGAGAGGCAGCATAGAGAGAGAGAGAGAGAGAGATGGAGAGACAGCATAGAAAGAGAGAGAGAGATGGAGAGACAGCATAGAGAGAGAGAGAGAGAGATGGAGAGGCAGCATAGAGAGAGAGAGAGAGAGAGATGGAGAGACAACATAGAGAGAGAGAGAGAGATGGAGAGGCATCATAGGAGAGAGGGAGATGGAGGGAGAGGCAGCATAGAGAGAGAGAGAGAGATGGAGAGACAGCATAGAGAGAGAGAGAGAGAGATGGAGAGGCAGCATAGAGAGAGAGAGAGAGAGATGGAGAGGCAGCATAGAGAGAGAGAGAGAGAGAGATGGAGAGGCAGCATAGAGAGAGAGAGAGAGATGGAGAGGCAGCATAGAGAGAGAGAGAGAGATGGAGAGACAGCATAGAGAGAGAGAGAGAGATGGAGAGACAGCATAGAGAGAGAGATGGAGAGACAGCATAGAGAGAGAGAGAGAGAGAGAGAGAGATGGAGAGGCAGCATAGAGAGAGAGAGAGAGAGATGGAGAGACAGCATAGAGAGAGAGAGAGAGATGGAGAGGCAGCATAGAGAGAGAGAGAGAGGTGGAGAGACAGCATAGAGAGAGAGAGAGATGGAGAGGCAGCATAGAGAGAGAGAGAGAGAGATGGAGAGGCAGCATAGAGAGAGAGAGATGGAGAGGCAGCATAGAGAGAGAGAGAGAGATGGAGAGACAGCATAGAGAGAGAGAGATGGAGAGACAGCATAGAGAGAGAGAGAGAGATGGAGAGGCAGCATAGAGAGAGAGAGAGAGATGGAGAGGCAGCATAGAGAGAGAGAGAGAGATGGAGAGACATCATAGAGAGAGAGAGAGAGATGGAGAGACAGCATAGAGAGAGAGAGAGAGATGGAGAGACAGCATAGAGAGAGAGAGAGAGATGGAGAGGCAGCATAGAGAGAGAGAGAGAGAGATGGAGAGGCAGCATAGAGAGAGAGAGAGAGATGGAGAGACAGCATAGAGAGAGAGAGAGAGATGGAGAGACAGCATAGAGAGAGAGAGAGAGAGAGAGACAGCATAGAGAGAGAGAGAGAGATGGAGAGGCAGCATAGAGAGAGAGAGAGAGATGGAGAGACATCATAGAGAGAGAGAGAGATGGAGAGACAGCATAGAGAGAGAGAGAGATGGAGAGACAGCATAGAGAGAGAGAGAGAGAGATGGAGAGGCAGCATAGAGAGAGAGAGAGATGGAGAGACAGCATAGAGAGAGAGAGAGATGGAGAGACAGCATAGAGAGAGAGAGAGATGGAGAGACAGCATAGAGAGAGAGAGAGAGATGGAGAGGCAGCATAGAGAGAGAGAGAGAGATGGAGAGGCAGCATAGAGAGAGAGAGAGAGAGATGGAGAGGCAGCATAGAGAGAGAGAGAGAGAGATGGAGAGACAGCAGAGAGAAAGAGAGAGAGAGATGGAGAGACAGCATAGAGAGAGAGAGAGAGAGATGGAGAGACAGCATAGAGAGAGAGAGAGATGGAGAGGCAGCATAGAGAGAGAGAGAGAGAGAGAGATGGAGAGACAGCATAGAGAGAGAGAGAGAGAGATGGAGAGACAGCATAGAGAGAGAGAGAGAGATGGAGAGACAGCATAGAGAGAGAGAGAGATGGAGAGGCAGCATAGAGAGAGAGAGAGAGATGGAGAGACAGCATAGAGAGAGAGAGAGATGGAGAGGCAGCATAGAGAGAGAGAGAGAGAGATGGAGAGACAGCATAGAGAGAGAGAGAGAGAGATGGAGAGACAGCATAGAGAGAGAGAGAGAGATGGAGAGGCAGCATAGAGAGAGAGAGAGAGAGATGGAGAGACAGCATAGAGAGAGAGAGAGAGAGATGGAGAGACAGCATAGAGAGAGAGAGAGAGATGGAGAGGCAGCATAGAGAGAGAGAGAGAGAGATGGAGAGACAGCATAGAGAGAGAGAGAGAGAGATGGAGAGACAGCATAGAGAGAGAGAGAGATGGAGAGGCAGCATAGAGAGAGAGAGAGAGATGGAGAGACAGCATAGAGAGAGAGAGAGATGGAGAGGCAGCATAGAGAGAGAGAGAGAGATGGAGAGACAGCATAGAGAGAGAGAGAGATGGAGAGACAGCATAGAGAGAGAGAGAGATGGAGAGACAGCATAGAGAGAGAGAGAGAGATGGAGAGGCAGCATAGAGAGAGAGAGAGAGATGGAGAGGCAGCATAGAGAGAGAGAGAGATGGAGAGACAGCAGAGAGAAAGAGAGAGAGAGATGGAGAGACAGCATAGAGAGAGAGAGAGAGATGGAGAGACAGCATAGAGAGAGAGAGAGAGAGATGGAGAGGCAGCATAGAGAGAAAGAGAGAGAGATGGAGAGACAGCATAGAGAGAGAGAGAGAGAGAGAGATGGAGAGACAGCATAGAGAGAGAGAGAGAGAGATGGAGAGACAGCATAGAGAGAGAGAGAGAGAGATGGAGAGACAGCATAGAGAGAGAGAGAGATGGAGAGATGGAGAGACAGCATAGAGAGAGAGAGAGAGAGATGGAGAGACAGCATAGAGAGAGAGAGAGAGAGATGGAGAGACAGCATAGAGAGAGAGAGAGATGGAGAGACAGCATAGAGAGAGAGAGAGAGAGAGATGGAGAGACAGCATAGAGAGAGAGAGAGATGGAGAGACAGCATAGAGAGAGAGAGAGATGGAGAGACAGCATAGAGAGAGAGAGAGATGGAGAGGCAGCATAGAGAGAGAGAGAGAGATGGAGAGACAGCATAGAGAGAGAGAGAGATGGAGAGACAGCATAGAGAGAGAGAGAGATGGAGAGACAGCATAGAGAGAGAGAGAGATGGAGAGGCAGCATAGAGAGAGAGAGAGATGGAGAGACAGCATAGAGAGAGAGAGAGAGATGGAGAGGCAGCATAGAGAGAGAGAGAGAGAGATGGAGAGGCAGCATAGAGAGAGAGAGAGATGGAGAGACAGCATAGAGAGAGAGAGAGATGGAGAGACAGCATAGAGAGAGAGAGAGAGAGATGGAGAGACAGCATAGAGAGAGAGAGATGGAGAGACAGCATAGAGAGAGAGAGAGAGAGAGATGGAGAGACAGCATAGAGAGAGAGAGATGGAGAGACAGCATAGAGAGAGAGAGAGAGATGGAGAGACAGCATAGAGAGAGAGAGAGAGATGGAGAGACAGCATAGAGAGAGAGAGAGAGATGGAGAGACAGCATAGAGAGAGAGAGAGAGATGGAGAGGCAGCATAGAGAGAGAGAGAGAGAGAGAGAGAGAGATGGAGAGACAGCATAGAGAGAGAGAGAGAGATGGAGAGGCAGCATAGAGAGAGAGAGAGAGAGATGGAGAGACAGCATAGAGAGAGAGAGAGAGATGGAGAGACAGCATAGAGAGAGAGAGAGAGATGGAGAGACAGCATAGAGAGAGAGAGAGAGAGATGGAGAGACAGCATAGAGAGAGAGAGAGATGGAGAGGCAGCATAGAGAGAGAGAGAGAGATGGAGAGACAGCATAGAGAGAGAGAGAGATGGAGAGACAGCATAGAGAGAGAGAGAGAGAGAGATGGAGAGGCAGCATA
>NC_137678.1:57045080-57047580 GCF_963989245.1 Nansenia antarctica | reverse complement strand
CCTTCTCATTCTAAACGGAGATAGAACCTTATCATTCTAAACGGAGATAGAACCTTATCATTCTAAACGGAGATAGAACCTTATCATTCTAAGATCACGACTTGAAGAAAGGGATCTCCTCTCAGGTGGATGGAGAGGTTGTTCTCTCGCTGCGGTCCCTCGCCGAACACGCTACCGTTTCCATGGCGCTTGGATGAAGAGACCGAATGAATGTATGTTACGCCTGTGTTGTGAGTGAAGTTTTATTTTCAGTGAAGTGTCTGTGATATTTGTGGTCGGCGGTTAAACCCCCTCCGGAGGATTCATAACCGTGGTCTCACCTCCTCTAAGACTGTCTCACCTCCCCTAAGACTGAACAGAGTCTCACCTTCTCTAAGACTGTTAGTCTCACCTCCTCTAAGACTGTTAGTCTCTCTCCTCTAAGACTGAACAGAGTCTCACCTCCTCTAAGACTGTCTCACCTCCTCTAAGACTGTCTCACCTCCTCTAAGACTGTTAGTCTCACCTCCTCTAAGACTGTTAGTCTCACCTCCTCTAAGACTGTTAGTCTCACCTCCTCTAAGACTGTTAGTCTCACCTCCTCTAAGACTGTTAGTCTCACCTCCTCTAAGACTGTTAGTCTCACCTCCTCTAAGACTGTTAGTCTCACCTCCTCTAAGACTGTTAGTCTCTCTCCTCTAAGACTGTTAGTCTCACCTCCTCTAAGACTGTTAGTCTCACCTCCTCTAAGACTGTTAGTCTCACCTCCTCTAAGACTGAACAGAGTCTCGCCTCCTCTAAGACTGCGCCGCCTTGATGATGAAACTGCCACGTCGGGCTCTGAGTTCAGAGGGCCTGAGCTTCTGAAGTGTATCGGTGGACCCCGGGGGCCTGTCGGGCTTGGCACCTTGCCTCTGTTATCTGATTTTCCCCAGGTAGCGGCTGCAAGTGCCTGACTGACCTGTGCTTGAACCCCCCCCTCCCCCCCTCCCCTCCCCGAAAATCAATACGCGTAAATCCCCGTTCCCGCTCCTTGTCTCCGCTGTCCGACTTCATTCCCTTCACGTTTAACTACGTTAATTATCCCGGGATATTCTTCACTCTGACACGACCTCGTATAATTCTTTTACCCTTTTTTTTTTTCTTCTCTTTTTTTATTCATTCGCCGGGGCTGAGTGTTTAAAACCCTCGCAGTAACTCTGCTCTCGTAGCTCCTGCACTTTGGAGACTCGACTGAAGAGAGTACCGTCGTACCAGAGAGTACGGATGATTTGGAATGACAAATTATACTCCCCGATTATGTAGTTCATTAGTGGTGGAGATGTTACGAGGTTTAGGCGAGCCTCGACGGATGTAGTCTGGCTCCGATCACTAATCACCATGTCACTTTTATAAGGAAATCTATAGAAGCAGTTGTTCCTCCCGAAGCCATAGGATTATTGTGATAGTCCATCAGCATGCTTGCGGTGTGTGTGTGTTTGTGTTTGTGTGTGTGTGTGTGTGTGTTTGTGTGTGTGTGTGTTTGTGTGTGTGTGTGTGTGCGTGTGTGTGTGTTCGATGAGAGTCTTGCAGCACAGAAGCTCCCGGGCTCCGGGCTCTCAGATTGACATGGACGTTGGTACCTCCCTCTCCATCTGTAGCGAAGCGTATCAACGCCGAACCTCCTCCAGACCCAAGACCCCCCCCCCCCACTCCCCCCCAACCTATTTCCTTGACGATGCCGCTGTCCGATGGCCTTGAGCCGTCGGGATGAACGCTCCTGTCCAACGTTCTCTCCTGGGTTTCTGTTAGGGAGCGGTTCTGAGTCAGCGGTTCTGACAGGAGTATTATTGCTCTCACCGTCGCCCGGGCGACTGAAACACTCGATGCGGAGAGACGGGACCAAAGCGAGACGACCTCCCCTCGTTGTGTCCCGCCCCGGGCGCCCCCGCTCTCCCCCGCCCTCCCCCGCTGTCCTCCGCTCTCCCCCGCTCTCCCCCCTCGCTCCCTCGCCTCGGTCTGGATGTCAACACCGCACCTGGCTGAGAAGTGTCCTGGGTGATCAAATCACACTTTCACAGGCGGTGTCAGCACTCACACCAAGAAGATACTAAAGAGGAACAAAAGAGTGTGTGTGTGCGCGTGTGTGTGTGTGTGTGTGTGTGTGTGTGTGTGTGTGTGTGTGTGTGTGTGTGTGTGTGTGTGTGTAACAGAATATATTTCTGCCTTGTGTTTGAACGTGTCCCTGTTTAACTCGGGCAACTATTAGTTTATAATTCCGCAGTAGAGGTTCAGTCGTTCAGCATCATTGACACAGGACACACACACACACACACACACACACACGAGGACGAGTCGCCGGTAGACCTAATCTGTTTAAGCTGGCTGACAGGAAGCGTGTCCTGCAGAGTCCCATGAATGATTCAGGGCTGCTAATTGCTGCCACACTAATTTCTTATGAATGATTAAAACCCCGATTCACCCTGGCAGAGATCCCTACGCCTCCCTATTCACCTGGCAGAGATGAGAGATCCCTACGCCT
>NC_137678.1:57041454-57044880 GCF_963989245.1 Nansenia antarctica | reverse complement strand
AGGGAGAGAGAGAGGAGGAGGGAGAGAGAGAGAGGTGGAGGGAGGGAGAGAGGAGGAGGGAGGGAGAGAGAGAGGAGGAGGGAGGGAGAGAGAGAGGAGGGAGAGAGAGAGAGGAGGGAGAGAGAGGAGGAGGGAGAGAGAGAGGAGGGAGAGAGAGAGAGGAGGGAGAGAGAGGAGGGAGGGAGAGAGAGAGGAGGGAGGGAGAGAGAGGAGGGAGAGAGAGAGGAGGGAGGGAGAGAGAGGAGGGAGAGAGGAGGAGGGAGGAGAGAGAGAGGAGGAGGGAGAGAGAGAGGAGGGAGAGAGAGGAGGAGGGAGAGAGAGAGAGAACTTTGAAACCTGATCACAGTGGGTGTGTAATTACTGAAATTGGCCAGTTAATCACAAATATAGTCATGACATGCTGCATGGTCAGTGTCCCGCCACTGAAAATACAGCCTATATACTACACACACACACACACACACACACACAGCACACACAGCACACGCGCACACACACACACACCACACACACACACACACACACACACACACACACACACACATACATACACACACACACGCACACACAGCACACACACGTGTGCACAATAAATCAACAACTTCACTTGGGTACTCTGGCACAGATGATGTAAGGGGTAAAACCCTCCAAACAGAACAACCTTGTGGGGATAACGACGCCCATGTCAGACAAGACAACACTTCCCACAGCAGAGTGCTTCTTCTTCACGGCGTTATTAGAAACATAAAAAAAAACATGACCTCCTAAGCTTTGCGCACACTGACTGACTATATCGTCATGGCAACAGGTCCCCCCTTTTTTCCAAACAGATGTGAGGGAGGAGACGCTATAGGGAAACGAAACGAGAATGTTTCAGTCATTCCGTGAGCTTAGAATGCTAAGGTTCTATCTCCGTTTAGAATGAGAAGGTTCTATCTCCGTTTAGAATGAGAAGGTTCTATCTCGGTTTAGAATGATAAGGTTCTATCTCCATTTAGAATGATAAGGTTCTATCTCTGTTTAGAATGATAAGGTTCTATCTCCGTTTAGAATGAGAAGGTTCTATCTCCGTTTAGAATCATAAGGTTCTATCTCCGTTTAGAATGATAAGGTTCTATCTCCGTTTAGGGCAGTTCAGAGATATTGAGCGCTAAAGTTTTTACATGCCATTATGTTTTGTGAGATGGAACCTTTGTATTTTATTAATTACTAACTCAAAAATGTAAACATTTAAAAATAACACCACACAGGCATTAATAAACACCTAATGGATCAGATTATGTAAAAAAACAAAATCTTGACAAAAATGGAGATAGAACCTTATCATTCTAACGTCACGATTCGCCGCGGGGAGACGGCAGGGGGAGATGGCGGGGGTGAGGGGGGAGCCGTACGAGGCAGTCCAAGGCCCCCCCGGCCTGCTTCGTAAACGCACGGGGGAAAATGTAAGCAATAACGTCCGGTGTTCATAAAGGCCTCCACCTCCTCCTCCACCTACGGCCTTGGCATATTTATGGACACAGCCGTCAGCAGCCTCCTGAAACTGTGACGATAGCGCCAGGGCCAACATCATATCACACTCCTCCTCCTTAGTCTCTCCATCCATCTATCCACCCATCCATCCATCCCCTCCCAGGTGACTCTCTCTCTCCCCAGGTGAGGAGCGGAGGGGGGGAGGGGGGAGGGACAGCAGGATGATTGACAGCTCTGACGGGGCAACAGAGACGTCCCCAGCCTGCTGGTATATAACGTCTGCTAATCCTCTGGCCAGCGGAGCAGGAAGAGCTGATTACCATTCTGTCCCGGGCCTCAGCCACACAATACCGCCTCATTAAACCCACTAATACATCCATACACCATCCTACTCCTCCTCCCTGGAGGAGACAGAAAGAGAGAGAGAGAGAAGGAGGGTGGGAAGGAGGGAGGGGGAGGGAGAGATGGAGAGAGAGAGAGAGAGAGAGAGAGAGAGAGAGAGATGAGAGAAAGTTACTGAGGTGTTGCAACTGCACTTGACTCGAGAGCGAGGAGGTAATGTATGGAGGTTTCTGAGAGGACCTCTCATATTTACATTAGGCCTGTACTCGAGAGAGAGAGAGAGAGTGAGGAGAGAGAGAGAGAGAGAGGAGAGAGAGAGAGAGAGAAGAGATGAGAGAGATGAGAGAGAGAGAGAGAGAGGGAGGGAGAGAGAGAGAGAGAGAGGAGAGGGAGAGAGAGAGAGAGAGAGAGAGAGAGAGAGAGAGAGAGAGAGGGAGAGAGAGGGAGGGAGATGAAGAGAGAGAGGGAGAGAGAGAGAGAGAGGGAGAGATGTGAGTGGTGTGCAGAGAATAATATGCTGTTCTGAGAGTAGATTATACTCTCTGGCAAAGTGTGTGTGTGGGGGGGGGGGGGGGGTGACCGTAAAGTGGCAGGTCCAATAGGAGTCTACCTACTGGGGGGGAACAACAGCCAGACTGCAGCTTACTGAGCTTCTCTCGACCCTGGAGTGTGATGATGCTGGGACTGAGGGAGGCAGACAGGAAGTGTTCACAGCACACAGAGTTACAGAGTTCCTCTTTGATGCTCTGAGCTCTCCTCCTCCTCCCACTGCTCTTCCTCCTCCACCGCCCAACTCTCTATGTACTTCCTCCTCCTCCTCCTCCTTCTCATTCTTTCGTCTCGACTGCCTAGCTTCCCTCTCCTCTCCCTCTCCTTCGTACACTTCTCACAAACAAACTCCCCTCCTCGCTCCTCTCACTCCCTGGCCTTCCTAATCTCTCTCTTCCATTTCTCCTCCTCCTCCTCCTCCTCCTCCTTCTATCTGGTCCCTCTCCTCCCTCTTTTTTCACTCCCATTCCTCCCTCATCCTCTCTCTCCTGTTTTTTTTTCTTCCCGTATCCTCCTCCTCCTCCTCCTACTTCTTCTTCTTCTTCCCCCCAGACGAGTGATCTCAAAGCCAGGCCGCACGCCGTGTGTCCTGTCGTGGAAGGGAGGAGGAGGAGGAGGAGGAGGGGGAGGGGGAGGGGCAGTCTAGTCTGTCTGGGACACGATGATGATGAGAGAATCAGGTGTTGCACCGGTGACATAATGTGATCGAAAGGCAGGGTTCAAACGAGGGCTGGCCTTAAAAAGGCACTCGGATTCTCTCTCTCCCCTCTCTCTCTCTCTCCCTCCCTCTCCCTCTCCCTCTCTCTCTCTCTCCCTCTCCCCCTCTCTCTCTCTCTAACGCTGATAGAACGCTGGAAATAGGAGTGCTGCCGGGGGGAGAAATAGATTTTCCAGGGGCTTGGGTTTTCAAGGGGGTGGAAAAGAGAAAGGGGGCAACAGAGAGATCTCAGAGTATGTGTTTCTGATTTAGCATCTCAATATGTGGCAACGGGGAGCTGGCGTACAGCGCACAGCGTACAGCGTACGACTGCAGAATGAGATATCATTTCAGTCACCAGTGGC
>NC_137678.1:57023954-57036454 GCF_963989245.1 Nansenia antarctica | reverse complement strand
GTAGCGTAGGGATTCCTCGCCACGACATCCTCGCTCTTCGCACTTGAAATACTGATAAATAATGATTCATGAAACACAGTAGAGAGGTTTGGCAGAGCAGTATGCTGCACATACAGTAACAGTCAGAAGTTTGGACACACTACCCCATTCAATTGAATGGGAAAGTGTGTCCAAACTTTGGACTGTTGCTGTACGTATCAACCGTGTCCCTTGATGTTTAAAACACCCCCTACCCCCCCCCCCCCCCGATAGACATTGTACGAGAGCTGCACGATATGAACAAATAATCATAATGCGATTATGTTTCGGTGAGATACTGCAATTGTGATCTGCCTTGTGACATGATAAACAGTTGAGTCAACATGATTAGACAGATCCTAGGAATGAATAAGCCCGTATCATAATAACTGGAACCGATTAGGCTATTTCCACTGACATTATCTGCAATGAACATAATGGCAAATAAATGAAACATTGAATAACCCCCCAAAGCTCATTTTCTACAGAATTATCTCTAATGACCATCATCATTTTACCATCATTTTCTTTATCATCAAAGATGAATAAATAAAACATAGCAGAGCATTATCTTCTGTAGGCTGTAACTGTTATGCCTATTTTGCTTTCAAGCCTGTCTCAAAACACAGCCGGTGCAGAAACCGGGCGTGTTCAAACTGCGATTCCAATATGAGTTTGATTAATTGCTCTACCCTACATCATGGCCTCCCCTGTTCCGCTCTCATCTCCCATCAGTCACCTTGACTCCTAAACGGCCCCTTACACCCACCCCCCTCTCCTCTCCTCTCCCCCTCTCCTCTCCTCTCCTCTCCTCTCCTCTCCCCCCTGATGGTTCCAGTAGGCCTCGCTACAGTGGGCTTATCTCCTAACCGGCAGTGACGGCTAATTGAACACAGAGCCGGGAGAGAGATAGGAATCTGTTTCAGTGTGTCACTGGATTAGTAGATCTCGGTCGCCACGGTAACAGAGGAGGAGGAGGAGGAGGGAGCGCTGAGGTAACGCATCTCTTCCCGATGATGTCTGCGCTGCTGTTCCCTAATGACACGAGGGCATCCACACTCAATATCCTGGGAGATAACGTCTTCTTCTTCCTGGAGCGAGCCCGCCTGTCCGCCTGTCCGCCTGTCCGCCTGTCTGCCTGTCTGCCTGTCTGTCTGCCTGTCTGTCTGCCTGTCTGTCTGCCTGTCTGCCTGCCTGCCTGCCTGTCTGTCTGTCTGTCTGTCTGCCTGTCTGTCTGCCTGTCTCTCTGTCTGCCTGTCTGTCTGTCTGTCTGCCTGTCCGTCTGCCTGTCTGCCCGCCTGTCCGCCTGTCCGCCTGTCCGCCTGTCCGCCTGTCCGCCTGTCCGCCTGTCTGCCTGTCTGCCTGTCCGCCTGTCTGCCTGTCTGCCTGCTGCCTGTCCGCCTGTCTGCCTGCTGCCTGTTCGCCTGTCTTCTTCCTGGAGCGAGCCCGCCTGTCCGCCTGTTTGCCTGTCTGCCTGTCTGCCTGTCTGCCTGTCTGTCTGTCTGTCTGTCTGTCCCCCTGTCTGTCTGTCTGTCTGCCTGTCGTACCAACCAGGATCTTTATAAGAGGGATGAAATGAGATCATTCATCGACTCCTCATTGTTTCCAGGCTTACGCTGTTGTGCTATTCTTTGTCCGCTTCCCAATATTGTGAAAATAAGCAGCTTCTAATTAAACATGGATTTGCGTTGTCATTGTCCCCATCACACATCACACTCTCCTTCTCCTTTTGTTTCCTCCTCCTATCTTTCTCCTATCTTCCCTCGCTTTATTCTTCTTCTTTCCAGTCTCATTTCGGGTTTTGTCATTCTGTCTTTCTTTCTTTCTTTCTCGCTCTCTGTCTCTGTCTTCTTAGTTTGTTTTTTCTCCTCCTCCTCCTCCTCCTCCTCCTTTCTTTATCGGTCTCTTTATCTGTGTCCGTGGACAGCCGCCGCATCCGTCTCTCCGCTGCAGCCTACGCTGCTTCTACGCTTGGCTCTTGGCAGCCTCGGCGTGCGGAGACCTTGACGAGGCGGGAGGGAGTGCAACTCTGACACAACTTTCTCTGCCGCAGAGAAGTCACGTCGTTGGGCTCGCGAGCCGAGCCGAGCTGAGCGACCTTGAAGCTGTCCGGTGGTGAGACGACCCGGCGCGAGCCGCCGCCCCGGGCCCCGGCGCGGTCCGGCCAAGAGCCGACCGTAACACGACCACAACACGGTTCACCCGACGTTTTTCGGGGAATGTTGAGGGAGTTGGAGCGGTGTCTACACTGTGTCAGGGAGTACCCTGGAGAGAGAGAGAGAGAGAGAGAGAGAGAGAGAGAGAGAGAGAGAGAGGGGTGTGCCAAAACCCTACAACTCATAACTCTAATCTTGGTCAATCCTCGTTTCTGCTTAGCCCTTCCGTTCACATGACCCTGGGTACAGCTCCCAAGACTTATTTCCTGAAAACATCTTCCTCCTCCTCCTCCTCCTCCTCCTCCTCCTCCTCCTCCTCCTGGGGTGTGTGGTGAGAACAGGGTGAGAACATTGCATTTGCATGCTGGGAAGCCCAGTACTGGCTACCTCCTGCAGAGCAGAGCACGGCCCTCCTGGGTCTACCCTCAACTCTGTGGACTGTGTTTGGTGGGACGGAACCACAGGGGTTGCGTTCAGAACACTTAAACTGTGACTCCAGGGGGGATGTGGGGGATAGAGGCTGTCCTTACTGAGCCTCAAATAACAAGCAAGGCTAGAGAGGCTTATTTACTTAACATTCAAATAGTTGTACAGTACAACGATGCTTTTGGACAACGTCAGAATTGTGTTTGCTGAGTTTGGTAGTAGGCCGAACTTTGTGTTTGTTCAATTCCTTTTTTTAAACTGACATGCCAGGCGTCAACACAAATCGAGCATCTCAACACGCACAGATCACACAGAACAAGCAATTCTATTGTATCTGCTCTGAAATTATTCATATCGTATCTCGCTATCGAAACAACACAAGACGGAACGACGGATTACTCTGGCTTCAGATCGCTCAACCTTTACCGCACGCTAAAACAAACACAAGTGCAAAAGTCGGTCACTCACCGTAGAGGAGTACCGTCGAGGAGGAGAAGAAAGAATCACACAGGCACGGCTGGTTAGAGAGGTAAACTGAACACGCTAAGCCCATGAACAACACGGAGGAGAGGGCAACGGTGAGCGAACCCTGGAGCCGATCCAAACAGGTGGCGCTGGGTTCGGGCCAGACGGCAGGGCCTAGCCGAGGCGTACACCCAGAACCCAGAGTTTATGGGTTATTGTGTTATCTCATCCACTGGGAGGCTTGTCTCAATCTGCTTCCTGCTTATCAGCTAGCTATCACATCTAAAGGGAGATACATGTGGTCTTGATGTGTTTGTGTTTCAGTCTTTCCAGATGAGGAGGAGAGGAGATCAGGGCACTCCAGCCACGGAGGACTTCAAACACACAGGCAGCAGTGTGAATGAGGGGGGAAGGGGGGGGGGATTGACAGATATGGATGAGGTCTATTGTTGTAGTGGAAGAGTCTGCAGGTGGTTCAGAGAGGAACCTAACCCCAGGGCTGGAGGAGGCTTCAGACGAGAGGCGCTGTCATAGGGCATATCAACATGAGACAAGTTCCCTGGATTCCCATGAGCTGGAGAGACATATACGTGCACTCATGCACGTACATGTATAGTATACACACACTCCAACACAGGCTTCCATGCATGCACACACACAGACACAGACACGCACGCACACACACAGACACTCTCTCACACACACACACACACACACACACACACACACACACACAGACACACACAGACACTCTCTCTCTCTCTCACACACACACACACACATGCACACACACAGACACTCTCTCTCTCTCTCACACACACACACAGACACGCACATGCACACACACAGACACTCTCTCACACACACACACACACACAGACACTCTCTCTCTCTCTCTCTCACACACACACACAGACACGCACATGCACACACACAGACTCTCTCTCTCTCTCTCTCACACACACACACACACACACACTCTCTCTCTCTCACACACACACACAGACACGCACATGCACACACACAGACTCTCTCTCTCTCTCTCACACACACACAGACACGCACATGCACACACACAGACACTCTCTCTCTCTCTCACACACACACACAGACACGCACATGCACACACACAGACACTCTCTCTCTCTCTCACACACACACACACAGACACCGACGCACACACACAGACACTCTCTCTCTCTCACACACACACACAGACACTCTCTCTCTCTCTCTCACACACACACACCCACACACACAGATAATCCTACAGTGTGTGACAGTTTTCTTTGAGGGATGTATCTGTTGTTTCATCTGCCAGAACAAACTTCAGTAGTTTCTTCAAAATAGAAAAGAAAAAAGAAAAAAACTCCCAGTGTTCTACAATCCCAGAATTCTCAGGTAGCATCAAAGTGTCTCCCCACAGTGCTAGATCAAACAGGGCCATTGACGGCTCTCTCTCTCTGTGTGTAAGCGTATACCGCACCTTAACAGCATCAGGGCTGAAACACAAGAGCTCCAACACTGAAGATGTTCTCTGAAGAGTTCAAGTGTGTCTGCTGCTATGAAACAATAGTAGTTCGCTCTTCCAAAGTGCTCGTAGCCTCCTCTTTGATGTCAAATCGTCAGAAAATGAAAGGTATGACCTCTCCGGTCGGCAGTCACGTTACCGAGCCGCCCCGACCGACCGAAGTGCTCCGTTTCTTAGAAACCAATGAAACACAACACTTCACACTAACACACACAAATAGGCACAAAGTATAAATATATTTCTTTCTCCTTCAGCTAAGGTCGTTCAGATTTGCTTTCCACTAGACACAGACCTAAGTTCTGGGCCCTGGACAGTCTGGACGGATTGATGGCAGCTGCTGGACTGAAAAAATCAGGTGTAGTGCTGAAGCACAAACATGTACATTTCAAGCCTGCAAACTGTGACACTTTAAATAAATGTGAAATAATACTATTGTGCAATATGACAACCCTAGTCATCTATCTGTACAGTATAGTACAGTGGATAGTGTACATAGCCTTTATTTATGTAAACCAGCTCCTTCCCTTCTTGTGATTTTTTTTTTTTCCCTTTCCTAACACCAGGGGAGCCACCCCTCCTAAATTTCGTTGTTTGGTACCTGTACTATAGCAATGACAATAAAGTCCATTCATTCATTCATTCATTCATTCATTCACTAAAGAACCCAGCGAGTCGAGGTGAGGTGTCTGTGTCTGCAAGCCTGGGATGTAATCAGACAGATTCCACTTCAGGGGGAAACAAGGATGAACAATAACTCTGATCGCTCGCTGTGCTCAGTCAGTCCTGCCGGGGCAGATGGATGTTGGAGTGTAAACAAGAAGACGTGGCTTCCGACACGGCGGTGTCATCGTGATGCACCGGGGAGCTGTTCCTGTCCGACCTGCGGAGTCTGGCCTTGGGCTGCTAGATCAAAGACAACATCAGCCTTCACCAGACTGAAGCCACTGAAGTGAATCCTCCACCCCCCCCCCCCTCACCCCCCCAAATTCACGCTCACAAGCACACACACACACACACACACACACACACGCACCTCCCACTGTTTTGCCAGCATGCCTCCAGTGTGTGACCAAAGTGAAAGGCAGTCACGGTCTCTTTCACTCGATCACTCGAGCAACCAGCACTAACATGTATAAAAAGGGAACAACAATGAAGAAGTGTCCTGTTCTATGCCCTCCGACCACCCCCCTGCGACCCCCCCCCCCCCCTCCGACCCCCCACCAGTTGAGAGTTTGGTGGACTTAGTCTCACGAACATGTAGCCTGATACTTTGTTTAACGACAGCTCACTCACCGTGCAAAAAATGGCCAATGTAATAAATGGACTGCACTTACATAGCGCCTTTATCCAAAGCGCTTTACAACGGCCTCTCATTCATCCATTCACACACACATTCACACACCAATGGCGGCCAAGCTACCATGCAAGGCGCCGGCCCGCTCACTGGGAGCAATTTGGGGTTCAGTGTCTTGCCCAAGGACACTTCGACATGTGGCCAGCCGGGGCTCGAACCGCCGATCTGCCAACCTTGTGATCATTAGACGGCGGCTCTACCTCCTGAGACACAGCCTCCCCCAATCTCATCCCCCTATGGAGGGGACAGAGCGGCTCGAGGCCTAAATGGTTTTAGAGCTCAAGGCCTAAATGGTTTTAGAGCTGCTCTACGCCATCATAATGTCACCGCTCCTCCGTTCCATGGAGAGCAGCCGTTGATCGACTCAAGAGCGACAACGAGAGTCAGATGAGGAGATGGCTAATGACGCACTGAGGGAGTTGCGCTAACAATAACACAGAATACTAATTTTACTTCAGAGGTATTAGGCCTGGTTCAAACAGATGTAAAACCTCAACCACGATGCGTCAAATTTGCGGAGAAGAAGAGGGGAAAATCAACGTAATTATACATTAGTTTCCCTCGTTGAGAGGCTTTTTTTTCGTAAGAGAGGTTGGTTACCATGACCACTCTGGCAGGGAGGGCCCGTTCTCAAACAAACGGGCTCTTGAGTTCTGGCGATTACATCTACGACCTTGGAGAAAGAACAGTCGGTTGGTGCCGTTATTATTTTTTCCTTCACTTCTAATCAAGGCTTTTAAAATGTGAGACGTGTTTCCCTGGATCTCGCCATTAACAAAAACAATAACACGGGTCGTGCCTCCGTGAACCCCCGCCCCCCCGCCCCGCTCGAAAGGGGGGGTCATCCGAAAGAAGACCGTTAATTAACCACAACGCCCCGTTTCTTAATTCGCTCGCCCCTAGCCAAAGCGTCAGCCTAGCGTGCGTCGCTCCGTTTTCCCTCTCTCTCCCTGGACCCACCCTTGTACGAGTGCCTGTTCTTCACGGTCCGATAAATTAATAAAACATTTGAGAGAAAAAAAAGGGGATTGGAGAGAGAGAGAGCGGACGGGTTCAATGACTAATTCTACTCTGGCTGGTTCCAGATCTGATTAACCCGTTTGACCTGGTGGAAGAAAGCAGAAAGCTGTCAGAGAGAGAAATGTGACATGAACGGAGATTCAGCTGATGACCTCTAACATGGATGACCGCAGATAAGGAACCAGTCGTCTGCAGAGCCACGTGACTGGTTAAACACACCGTCATCCATCAGGACCTGAACGAGACCACACAATAGGCTGCCAAACCTCTATTACAATCCATTGTAAAACCGTGACCACCGAAACAATTACGACCCACAACCCCAAAAAACCTTGAAAATACTATTCCAACGAGGGTCGTGGGGTTCAGTTCTGTGTTTCGTCAGGACTAATGACATGCCTCGACGTACGTACTGTTATTAGGCCCGGGCACGGAGAGGAAGAACTCAAACATATTATTCAAACGGAGGTTGTTTGTGTTGCTACGCTGGTGTCCCATCGCTGACGTCCCATTCTCGCCTCACTATCTATCATCCGGGCCTATCTGAAACCCAAATGATACACGGACAGGCTGATAGATCTGCTGTCAGCGAGAGGCAGCCACTGGAACGTCTGCTGCTCGGTCACTCTCTCACTCTCTCACTCTCTCACTCCCTCACTCTCCCACTCTCCCACTCTCTCACTCTCTCACTCTCTCACTCTCTCACTCTCTCACTCTCTCACTCTCTCACTCTCTCACTCTCCCACTCTCCCACTCTCCCACTCTCCCACTCTCTCACTCTCTCACTCTCTCACTCGGTCACAGCGCCCCCGCCGTTATGTACAGGTCTGGAGGCGTGGGGGGGCGGGGGCTATCCAAACAGGACACGGGCGCGTCGCCCAAACGCCGCTGACGTACTGCCAAGTCCAACAAGCTCAGGTTTCGCCAGATCCACACGGACCCGGCCTCCCCCCTTGTTCCTATCGCTTCCTAAGACAAGCCCCCGACGCTGACCTCTGCGTGCTTCCATTAAGAAGTCCCTCTGAACCGAGCTTCGCCTCTGCGTGGGAGTCCACAGCACTGCCTCTGTGTGTGACAGACGGCCCGACGTAGCCAAATTCACAATGACTGCACACCCCCCCCCCCCCCTCAGAGAGAGGGAGGGAGAGAGGGAGAGGGAGGGAGGGAGGGAGAGAGAGAGGGGGGGAGAGAGAGAGAGGGTGGGGGGGAGAGAGAGAGAGGGAGAGGGGGAGAGAGGGAGAGGGAGAGGGGGAGAGAGGGAGAGAGAGAGAGAGAGAGAGAGAGAGAGAGAGAGAGAGAGAGAGAGGGAAAGAGAGAGAGAGAGAGACAGGGGGGGTTCGTACGCTAGCTAGCCTACTGTCGCTCCTCCCAGACAGTCGCTCGCTGCCGTGTCTATCGTCTAGCGTACGGGGAAGAGAGAGGAGGGGGGGGGGGGGGGGGGGGGGGGGGGGAGGATGTTTTCTGTGAAAGCAGGCAGCAGTGTTAGCTGAGCCACCTCCGCCTCAGAGCCGTTCCAGATTCAGAGCAGGGAGGTGGCGGCCCGCTGCGACAGGCGTGAGCTCAGGCCTTCACCTGACGTGCTCCTGGAGAGACACAGCTGTATAAATAGACGGAGCGTCGAGCAGCCACCATACCAGCGCCTTCAGCTCAGACACACGGGCCTAAGTGGCGGCCGTGGGGTGCCAGCCTAGAGGATAAACAGCGTGAGGGAGGGAGGGGGAGAGAGAGAGAGGGAGGGAGGGAGGGAGAGAGGGAGGGAGGGAGGGAGAGAGAGAGAGAGAGGGAGAGAGAGGGAGGGAGGGAGAGAGAGATGGAGGGAGAGAGAGAAAGATGGAGGGAGGGAGGGAGAGAGAGAGAGGGAGAGGGAGAGAGAGAGAGAGAGAGAGAGAGAGAGAGAGAGAGAGGGGTGGGGGGGTGGGGGGTGTTCACGTTTGTGGGGGGGATAAGAATCCAAAGTTCTGTCTCAGCGCAAAGAAAAACAATCATGATGTACAGCCCAGGTCTATGTAAGGCATGCTTAAGATTCATTCGTTAACACATTAGCCTATGGTAAAAAAAAAAAAAAAGCAAGAAAAAGCAAGAAAAAAAGATGTAAATCTCCTCCATATACAGTAATAATAACTCAGAATAAATTTAGCGTCCAATACTCAAGTAGTATAAACATTTCCCTTTCCTCTCTAGACACCCCCAGTGGTTTTCCAGCAGGTGAGAGGCGGGTCAGAGAGAGAGTCAGGGCCACCGGTGGGGGGGGGGGGGGGCACAGTGGGGTAGCCAGGCCTGATTATACTGTGAGACGATCATGGGGACATGACCCCCTCTCTCTCTCTCTCTCCATCACCCAGCCCTGCATCTGCTCCTGTCTGTCTGGACTGCACGCGGTCCACTTGAAACGGGCCTATTCCCCTCTGGTGTTTATGAATCGCATGCATTCGCCTCTCCTTTCCAAACTCAGTCCATGTGGTGAGTGTGTGTGTGAGAGAGAGAGAGAGACAGAGAGAGAGAGAGAGAGAGAGAGAGAGAGAGAGAGAGAGAGAGAGAGAGAGAGAGAGAGAGAGAGAGAGTGAGTGTGTGTGTGAGAGAGAGAGAGAGAGAGTGAGTGTGTGTGAGAGAGAGAAATAATTCTAGCACCTAGAGAGAAAGAGAGAGAATCCTAGCATCCAGAGCGAGAGAGAGACAGAGAGAGTGAAAGAGAAAGAGAGAGAGAGAGAGAGAGAGAGAGAGAGACAGAGAGAAAGAGAGAGAATCCTAGCATCCAGAGAGAGACAGAGAGAGAGAGTCCCAGTGCCTAGAGAAACAGCTCTATCTGGATCTAACCAATTAGAGAACATGCTTTAGTGAGAGACCACCAGCCTCAGGGTTCAGGGGTCAACGGTGGACATGCAGGGAGGTGGGCCTGGTCACAAGGTTACGTCTGCTCCGAGATAACATCTCCGGTGTTTATAGCAGAGCATGCAGGGGGGGGGGGGAGCTCCCAGCGGTTGACCCTACTGTCAACAAATCCGATGCCCTGATCCGGGCCTGTTAGTGTTCAGGACCAGGGGACCACCCTTGAGTTTAACGGCCTTGCAAACTATTTGAGATTCCAGACGTTTCGAAACGCAGACAGATCCCTGTGTGTGTGTGTGAGAGAGAGAGAGAGAGAGAGAGATCAAATCGAAAACATCCCACTAAAAATTTGGGCCGGACCCGCTTCTTTCACAATTTTATCTGCCGCCGAAAAAACACGCAGCTCTATAAAAACGAGTCACGGCCTTGTGGTGGACGGCTGCTTCAAAGAGGGTCATGTTGTATTGATCTTCACAGTTCCTTCGCCAAATTGCTTCGTGTGAAAGTTGTGAAATCGAAGGCGAGTAAAAAAGGCACATTCTAGGACTCGACCACAAAGGCGATAACATCATACGATCGTAAGATCATACGATCCAGACCTGTGGCTCACTATATCGGAGCCTCTCATTGGTCAGATTCACGTTGAAGTGATTTGAGTCTAAAGTACAGACACAGAGACTTGAGACTTAGGTAGAGAGAGAGATATTAAGAGATATGTATTTACCTGTATGTAATTCTTCTTTCTTCATTTACCATTTACTTTTAATCCAAAGCAATTTACAATTAGAGATTACAGGGACATTCCCCCTGGAGTAATTTAGGGCTAACTGCCTTACTCAAGGACACACTAGTGGTGGTGTTCCCAGGTCTTACTCAAGGACACACTAGTGGTGGTGTTCCCAGGTCTTACTCAAGGACACACTAGTGGTGGTGTTCCCAGGTCTTACTCAAGGACACACTAGTGGTGGTGTTCCCAGGTCTTACTCAAGGACACACTAGTGGTGGTGTTCCCAGGTCTTACTCAAGGACACACTAGTGGTGGTGTTAACTGGTCTTACTCAAGGACACACTAGTGGTGGTGTTCCCAGGTCTTACTCAAGGACACACTAGTGGTGGTGTTCCCAGGTCTTACTCAAGGACACACTAGTGGTGGTGTTCCCAGGTCTTACTCAAGGACACACTAGTGGTGGTGTTCCCAGGTCTTACTCAAGGACACACTAGTGATGGTGTTCCCAGGTCTTACTCAAGGACACTAGTGGTGGTGTTCCCAGGTCTTACTCAAGGACACACTAGTGGTGGTGTTCCCAGGCGGGATTGAAACTCATGACCTTCTGATCACCAGTCCAACTCACTATCCCCTAGACCGCCCCTACCCCGCCCCGACCCCTATACAGCGTACACAGCATATGTTCGGAGCATGTGGCGGAGCTTTGGAGCGCGGGCCAAGAAGCAGTGAAAAAAAAAGACAACAGCTCCATCTGATAGGCTGGGAACACTTGGTGTATTTGTTATTGCATCAGGGTCGAACGTGACTAATCTAACTGTATAACAGATATCAATACCAAAAACATGTGTTTTCATCAGTCATAAGCTACTTCTGGGAGAGAGAGTGCTCATATTTTCAACAGGGACAGACAGACTGGCCGCTAAAAGGCACTTCAGCTAACCACTTCGGGCTAACCAGTGTGCACAGCAGCGTGTGCCAACCTGATGTGAGAGAGAGAGGGGCAATTCCACATGTCAGTGACCAGTCAACAAATATGTGTTCAAATATTTAAACAGATTTTTTTACTAAATTATACCCCTTTCGCCTCTCTGAGTGATATTGCTGTTCGAGGTCCAGGGGAAAAAAGGCTCGTGTTGAAACGACCGCAGATGTAATCCCCCGCATTAGACATGAAGATAATTTCACCCAGTCCCTGCGTAATATGCCGCACCGCACTACGTGTGTCACGGGCCCATAAACACTTGTGCCACTTCCAACGCAAACAAACTTTCGCCCAGTTTAGCGAAAAGAAGCTCGAGCCAAGCGGCGTTTAGCAGAGGTCTCTTATGCAGAGGACAGATGAGGATTGCTGTTAAGTGGAGTGCTGCTTCAGATCACATTTGACTCCAACGGGCCAGACTGCAGGACAGCAGTGGAAAAATACCCACAATCCCCCCTGACTCCCTCCCGATGAGTTGACATCACACATTTTGGGACCGAGCGACTACCCCATCTGACGGAGCGAGAGGAAAAATCAATCCCACCATCTTCCGAGTCGGAACAAAGTGACCTTCCTCTGGGCTGATAGAAAGCAGATGATTGGTGTCTGTCAACTCTGTCTAGCAGAGTCTCTCCCTCTGGTCCTCTACTCCTCTACCAACACTGTGTGTGTTGCCTCATCAATATGCTGATTCACTCACAAGCAGGACACCTGAAGAAAATAATGAGAAAAAATAAATAAATCACAAGTCTATCATCCAAAAGCAGAGCCTGGAGTCTGAGACAGCAGACAGGTGGAGCTACGCTACGGTGAACAGAAGATTAGAGAGAGAGAGAGAGAGAGAGAGAGAGAGAGAGAGAGAGAGAGAGAGAGAGAGAGAGAGAGAGAGAGAGAGAGAGAGAGCCAACCACCTGCACACAAACTCATTGATCATTCTTCCCTCCCGTTAAACGTTAAAGGCTTTAATCACGTTGGTTATCCTCAGTTTTCTTCTCTCA
>NC_137678.1:56993851-57023754 GCF_963989245.1 Nansenia antarctica | reverse complement strand
CAGCCACTCGGTTTCGGAGCCAAAAAACAGGGATGTAAGAAACAGAACCAACAGGAAGTGTTTTCACACGGCACGGGCGCTCTCGCAAGTTGTCTGCACTCCCAGCAAATAAAAACAGATCATACTCATAAATGTAGCTACACTCAAGAGATGAAGTTTCCCCTGCTTAAGGGTCACAGGCTGCCAACTTAAATAGCGGGCCAGAGGAATGGAGAATGGCAACAGAGCCTGTGTATCTAACGGTCTGAGTTGAGGTGTAATGTATGCCTGAAAGAGGCAGCCAGGGTCCAGAAGTCTTCTAGGGAATCCTTGTACTGCATGTAACTCTTACTTCTTATGAGTCTAGCAGGTGGATGTCTCCTGTGGAAGGATGGAGGAGTTAGCATCGAGGAGGAGTTAGCATGGAGACAGACGGCGTGTGATGGATGTGATCTCTCGACTGATGCTTGGCAGGCGACAGGTCCCCTTGGTGACGAGGAAGCCGGCTGTGGCGCAGGAAGTAGAGCCGCCGTCTAATGATCACAAGGTTGGCAGATCGGCGGTTCGAGCCCCGGCTGGCCACATGTCAAAGTGTCCTTGGGCAAGACACTGAACCCCAAAATTGCTCCCAGTGAGTGGGCCGGCGCCGGCTTGCGGTTCGAGCCCGGCGCCGGCTTGCCGCCATTGGTGTGTGAACGGGTGTGTGAATGGGTGAATGAGAGGCCGTTGTAAAGCGCTTTGGAGCAGCTTTGGAGCAGCAAAAAAGGCGCTATATAAGTGCAGTCCAGTTACCATTTACCATGCACTGGGAGCCGTACCCCACTAGCCAACCAAAACAGAGCTCGGGGAGATCTCTCTGTTCATCACCAGCAGCAGCAACAAATCTACATATCCATGACCAATCTGCTTTTAGGAAATGTATTCTAAATGAATGAATGAATGAATGAATGAATGAATGAATGAATGGTCTTTATTGTCATTGCTATAGTACAGGTACCAAACAACGAAATTTAGGAGGGGTGGCTCCCCTGGTGTTAGGAAAGACAAAAAAAACTTTAAAAAAAACACTTTAAAAAAAAACACAAGAAGGGAAGGAGCTGGTTTACATAAATAAAGGCTATGTACACTATCCACTATACTATACTGTACAGATAGACGACTAGGGTTGTCATATTGCACATAGTGTTATTGCACATTTATTTAAAGTGTCGCAGTTTGCAGACTTGAAATGTACATATTTGTGCCTCAGCACTACACCTGATTTTTTCAGTCCAGCAGCTGCCATCAATCCGTCCAGACTGTCCAGGGCCCAGAACCTAGGTCTTTGCTGTGTTCAGGGCCTGAATAAAATGTGTATGTCCGTCTCATAACTATAATCGGCTAGGGAGGAAGTGACATCAGACGCAGTGATGAAGGTATTCAATAAGCATGTTTTCCTGTGCCCTCCCCGCCGCTAACACGCCGGGTTCTAAGGCTGATGCTTGGAATTCTTTCTACCGTATTTGAACTAAAGCCCATTTTTTGCCTTTACGACCTTACGGCCTCACACTGAACCAAAATCAAAGAGAACGACATCAAACACTTCACGGGAGGTGCCGAAATGTAAGCCTGCGAAAGGTGTGAAACAATCTTCAATCACACAAAAGGGCTTTGAGCTTCTCTCACCTCTGTAGCTGGGTACCTGCCAAGGCTCTGAGGCCTTAGGACTCGACTAAGAGACTAAGAGACGGTTCTCATCATGCAGAGTCGTCGGCACTTCATTACAAAACACTGTAGTCACCCTCTGGGACCTCTTCATTCTGCAGTGCCAGTGTGTAAGGGTTATAAGTGAGTGACGGCCTGTGACAGTGAGTGCTACAGAGAGGAAGCGTCTTGCCTGGATCTCATCTCAATCACGGGGAGGGCGATTCTCCTGACAGGCCCACCGTGGTGGGATTAACTAAGTTCTCAGGGAAGAATGCAGGTGTTACGCAAGACCACCAACCAGAGGAAAGAGGCCGCCTTGCAAGAGCCAAGACACGTGCAGTCGTACAGTACAGCTCCAGCATAGCATAGCAGGCACGCACTTACACACAGATACACATCCACCCCACCAGGTACCCGCTTATGATTGTTGACCGGGTCGTCAACCCCATTTGACACTGCAAAAGAAACGACTGAAAAATGAACAAATGAACACAAACGCTGCCCAAGAACCTCGAGACGCATTAGTCTCCGACAGACGCATTAGATTCCCCAAGCCTCTAGTTAGTCTAGAAAACGGTTTCATTCGTTTACAGTTGAGCGCTTGTCACGTGGGATCTCCTCTTTATATAGAACCGAGATAAATGCCCATTACAGGCTATTCAGCCCACAGTGTTTGTGTGTACAGAGTGTTTGTCACGAAACTCACTGAGATTTCCTCTGCAGCTCAGTTTAAAAGAAAACAGCACAAGCCCAGATGTCCTCCAGTAAAAGCTAAACAAGGTGAGCATGCAGCCCCTCTGTATAACCAAGGGCCAACAAGTCAGTACAGGCATGCGCTATACAGCGAGGTCACGCAGGTACATACACACACACACACGCGCGCACACACACACACACACACACACACTCTTTGTTGTTTGATCGCCCATCAATTCATACCTTTCAACCACTCCACACATAAACTAACGCTGTCAGTCTCCCTGAGTAAGTACTGACAGCACAGACCCACTCTGTACTCTCTGTGTGAGAGCCACGAATCACCTTCCGCAAAGGGCCAGATCACAATTAAACAGACTAATTACCCCCCCCCCCCCCCCCGCCCCCCACCTTTCTACTACCCCTCTTCCAGAACGGACAAGCTGGGGCTGGTAGAACATTTCAGCCTGACAACACCCTCCAGCTTCTACACTAACAGCAGCACCTCAGTCTATAGGGACCAGAGAGAGAGAGAGACAGAGAGAGAGAGAGAGAGAGGAGTCAAGTTTGTCCAGTAAGAGGAACCCTCTTCTAGGCTAAGCAGGGAGGACACACAACTCTAACAGACAACTCTAACACACAACTCTAACACACAACTCTAACACACACAACTCTAACACACACAACTCTAACACACACAACTCTAACACAGCGCCGGGGAGGACACACAACTCTAACACACACAACTCTAACACACACAACTCTAACACACAACTCTAACACACACAACTCTAACACACAACTCTAACACACACAACTCTAACACACACAACTCTAACACACAACTCTAACACACAACTCTAACACACACAACTCTAACACACAACTCTAACACACACAACTCTAACACAGTGCCGGGGAGGACACACAACTCTAACACACACAACTCTAACACACAACTCTAACACACACAACTCTAACACACAACTCTAACACACACAACTCTAACACACAACTCTAACACATAACTCTAACACAGCGCCGGGGAGGATACACAACTCTAACACACAACTCTAACACACACAACTCTAACACACACAACTCTAACACACAACTCTAACACACAACTCTAACACACACACAACTCTAACACACACAACTCTAACACACACAACTCTAACACAGCGCCGGGGAGGACACACAACTCTAACACACACAACTCTAACACACACAACTCTAACACACACAACTCTAACACACACAACTCTAACACACACAACTCTAACACACACAACTCTAAAACAGCGCACCAACAGATTTAAGGAGCCCTTTAAACAGGGACAGTGAAGTTGCCAGTTCAGCAGAAGGTTAATGATAAAACAAACTGCCCCTCCTCGCGCTTTAAGACTCAGCCACCGACACGCAACACGGATCCAGAGGCAACGCACCCCCCCTGCCCTCCCCTCGCTTTGATGTTCGCACACATTTCCTGGAGGTTACGAGGGGAAAGAAGCTTCCAAGGTTTGTGGACAGAAAAAAAAGAAAAGAAAAAACGAAGAAAGAACAGGGTCAGAGAGTGTTTTCTGGAAGCCGAACAGGAACAGTAACTGGTGGGTGTGACAAGGCAAACAGGAAAGTCAGTGAGTCTTGTGTTGTGAGCGTCTGGATGTAGGGCATAGCGCTACAGACAGAAACTATTTGGCGGGGGATATTTCAAAAATTCCTTCTCGCTTCCTTCTTCTCTGGGACGGACACCGCCTTCTCTGCTGTCGCGAGTCCAACTTCTCCCAGCTAAACATTCTGAGAAACACTCCCCGAGAACTTGGCACGGGTCGGGTTTAGTATGGGAAAGCACTTAAGGCGATCTGTGCTTGTCTATCGTTTTTCGCTAGACCATTCTCGCCATGCATTTTTAATACAGTGAAGGGGGCTACTGAGGAGAACTGCCTTTAGGAGAGCTTAGGAGGGGGGGGGGGGGGGGGGGGAAACACTAGCTATCCATCTGAAACGGTACTCCACACATGGGGGAGAGAGGAGGGGAGAAAGCCAGAGGGAGGTGGGTGGGTGGGGGGGGTGGAGGGAGAGAGAGGTGGTGGAGAGTTTGTATGCAGGGCAGGTCTGCTGCTTCAGAAGGGGTGTCTCAGGTAGCAGTGATTACTATGCATTGCTTCTTTTCTTCCCTGTAAAGCAGCCGGCACGGTTCATTTCACACAGATAGGGATCCTAATAGACCGGGGCAGAAAAAAAACGTCGTCAACGCCAGGCACACATACGAACGTCAGCCCCTCGCAAACTCATTGTGTGACAAACCACCGACACGATCGCCCCACTTATAGTAGCAGATCTGGGAGTCGACTGACCGCAGTCAGATTGTCAGAAAATGTCATCACAGTATGAAGCAATGTAGTGACATAGACAAGGAAATGGGGGATGGAAATTCATCAGAGGCACTCTGCCTCGATTTGTCTAGCACCCTGTGGCAGAAATACTGTGTTTACACATCATAAACAGCTACTGTATGTACACCCTTGATATGCTGTGACATCCAGTATGGGGTTTGGCACCTCCTTTTGAGAGATATATTTACGATGTGAGGCTACGTATGTATGCTATAGAGAGGGACACCTGCTAGAGTCAAGACCACATTGATGTCTGATCTACACATCCGGACGCAGACGCAGACACGGAGAGAGCAGTCTAGCAGTCGAGCAGTCTAGGCACAGTCCCACAAGCCCGCCTCTGTTAGGGCGCTCGCAGCTCAGGACTTGGACAGCCCGACACAGCCACCTGTAGAGACTATCAATGCATCCTGCACAGACAGTCAGACACACGCAGACACAGACACACACACACAGACACACAGACACACAGACACACAGACACACACAGTCACACACGGACACACACACACACACACACACACACACACACACACACAGAGACACACACACACACAGACACACACACACACACACACACACACACACACACACACACACACCCACACAGACAGTCACATGGACACACACACACACAGACACACAGACACACACACACACACACAGAGACACACACACAGACACACCCACACACACACACACAGACACAGACACAGACACAGACACAGACACAGACACAGACACACACACACACACACACACACACACACACACACACACACACACAGAGACAGACAGACAGAAGTCTGGCGAGCAGCAGAGGTTCAAAGGGAGAAAGCGAGCCCAAGTTGACAGCCCTCCTCCCTCCCATCACACAGCCTCCCTCCCTCCCCATCACACAGCCTCCCTCCCTCACCATCACACAGCCTCCCTCCCTCACCATCACACAGCCTCCCTCCCTCACCATCACACAGCCTCCCTCCCTCCCCATCACACAGCCTCCCTCCCTCACCATCACACAGCCTCCCTCCCTCCCCATCACACAGCCTCCCTCCCTCACCATCACACAGCCTCCCTCCCTCACCATCACACAGCCTCCCTCCCTCACCATCACACCACCTCCCTCACCATCACACAGCCTCCCTCCCTCACCATCACACAGCCTCCCTCCCTCCCCATCACACAGCCTCCCTCACCATCACACAGCCTCCCTCCCTGCCATCACACAGCCTCCCTCCCTCACCACCACACAGCCTCCCTGCCATCACACAGCCTCCCTCACCATCACACAGCCTCCCTCCCTCACCATCACACAGCCTCCCTCCCTCACCATCACACAGCCTCCCTCCCTCACCATCACACAGCCTCCCTCCCTCCCATCACACAGCCTCCCTCCCTCACCATCACACAGCCTCCCTCCCTCACCATCACACAGCCTCCCTCCCTCACCATCACACAGCCTCCCTGCCATCACACAGCCTCCCTCCCTCACCATCACACAGCCTCCCTCCCTCACCATCACACAGCCTCCCTCCCTCCCCATCACACAGCCTCCCTCCCTCACCATCACACAGCCTCCCTCACCATCACACAGCCTCCCTCCCTGCCATCACACAGCCTCCCTCCCTCACCATCACACAGCCTCCCTCCCTCACCATCACACAGCCTCCCTCCCATCACACAGCCTCCCTCCCTCCCATCACACAGCCTCCCTCCCTCCCATTACACAGCCTCCCTCCCTGCCATCACACAGCCTCCCTCCCTCCCCATCACACAGCCTCCCTCCCTCACCATCACACAGCCTCCCTCCCTCACCATCACACAGCCTCCCTCCCTCACCATCACACAGCCTCCCTCCCTCCCATTACACAGCCTCCCTCACCATCACACAGCCTCCCTCCCTCACCATCACACAGCCTCCCTCACCATCACACAGCCTCCCCTCCCTCCCATCACACCACACTGACCTTGCAGATCTTTCTCTCCTCCGTCTCTCTGCTCCGTCCCTGCGAGGACGTCCTCCTCTCCCTCTCCTGGTAGTCAGACTTGAGTGACAGCTGACAGGAGGAGAGCAGGGGGGACTCGGACCCCCTCAGCTCCGAGGTCCTGGAGGACATGTACCCCCCGTGCGTGGCGGCGGCTGTCCTGCCCTGTGGGTTGGGGATGGGGAGAGCGGTGTGGATCGGCTTGGCTTGGCCCACCGAGGAGGGTTGTCTGAGCTTTGAGGCGACCCCTACCACAGGCATGGTCCGTCCCAGCCAGAAGAAGAGAGGCAGGGTTCACACACGGACAGACAGGAGGTGGAGGAAGGGGAGAAACCAAACCAACCGACAAAAAAAAGAGCCGTTTGAGTTTCCCTCAGTTTTCCCACACGAGAGAGAAAAAGCGAGAGGCGAAACAAGAGCCCAGTGTCTCTCCTCCTGACGTCTGGCAAAGGAAAAAGAAGAAGAAAAAAGAGAGAGAGAGGGAGGCTTCCTCTCAGCGAGGCGTCTCAGGAAGGAGAGCAGCCGCCGTCATTCTGTAGCCTACAGCCTCCGCGGGACTCACACTACTGAGGAGGCTTCTCTCTCCGCGACCAGCTCATTCCCTCTCTCTCTCTCTCTCCCTCCCTCCTTCTCCTCCCACCATCACCACTCCTCCTCCATCCCTCCCTCCCTCTGCTCTGTCAGAACTCCACTACAAAACCAAACAGTTCTCAGGGGGCGTGAACTCTTCTGGAAGGTAACCGCCACTCTGCTGCGAGGCTGTGATTACTGAGACCTGGCTAAGTGTGTGTGTGTCTCTCTCTCTCTCTCTCTCTCTCTCTCTCTGTCTCTCTCTGTCTCTCTCTGTCTCTCTCTGTCTCTCTCTCTGTCTCTCTCTCTGTCTCTCTGTCTCTCTCTGTCTCTCTGTCTCTCTGTCTCTCTGTCTCTCTCTCTCTCTGTCTCTCTGTCTCTCAGTTTCTCTGTCTCTCTGTCTCTCTCTCTCTCTCTCTCTCTCTCTCTCTGTCTCTCTGTCTCTCTGTCTCTCTGTCTCTCTGTCTCTCTGTCTCTCTCTCTCTCTGTCTCTCTCTCTCTCTCTCTCTCAGTTTCTCTGTCTCTCTGTCTCTCTGTCTCTCTGTCTCTCTCTCTCTCTCTCTCTCTCAGTTTCTCTGTCTCTCTGTCTCTCTGTCTCTCTGTCTCTCTCTCTCTCTCTCTCTCTCTCTCTCTCTCTCTGTCTCTCTCTCTCTCTGTCTCTCTCTCTCTCTCTCTCTCTCTCTCTCTCTCTCTCTGTGCAGCATTCCACAGCAGCACGTTGCTCCCCAGCACCAACTGTCAAAACAGCTCTCCCTTTAGTCCAGCCCTGATCACTGGAAATAGACACCTCTTCCTGGCTGCATCTGGGGCAGGCGGGCAGGCAGGCCCTCCTCTCTGATGAAAGAAATACTCAAAAGTAGGAGAGAGAGAAACAAGTTTGAAAAGTTATATAAATAGAAACAAAGTTCTAAAAAAAAAAAGGGGGGTGGCGGTTACGTGATAAACTGCCAAAATAAACAGCCGCTCTTTTTTTGGGTTTGTCATCCAGGACACAATCCTACAACACTGAGGTTGTTTGTCTGGTTTTTGGACTCCTTTTTTCATGGCTGGGAGAGTTTTCTGGGTTGAGAAATCGAGCCTTTTCACTTTTCACACTCTCTCTGTGTGTGTGTGTGTGTCTCTCTCTCTCTCTCTCTCTCTCTCTCTCTCGTCTCTCTCTCTCTCTCTCTGTCTCTCTGTCTCTCTGTGTCTCTCTCTCTCTCTCTCTCTCTCTCCTCTGCTTGTGGATATAGCCTGAGGAGACAGGCAGGGAGCAGAGAGAGGAGTGACACCAGTGTTTGGGAGTTGTGGTCTGTGTAGTGTCTGAATGTGTGTGTGTGTAGTGTCTGAATGTGTGTGTGAGCCGCAGTGGGAGGTGTTCACTACGCCGACCGCCTATCTGACAGCCGGGGCTGACGGCTGTGGCACAAAACGACCTGCTCGCTTAATTCCTGTCAAACAAATAATCAGACATTCAGACGGAGCACACAGCAACACACAGCAACACACAGCAAAGTGCCAACTCTGTTTTTTAAGCCGTCCAGCAAAGTGCCAACTCTTGTTTTTTAAGCCGTCCAGAGGAAATGCAGAGAGAGGGGGTAATTTTGAATTTAGCTTACAGTGAGCAAATTAAAGTCATCGATCGCTAGAATGCCCAAACTCTTTCCTGTCGGCCGAGTGCCTCTGGACTCGACCTCGCTTCTCAACAGCGGTGACTGTGTGAGAAACGGCCGACCTTGAACGCGTTCAGAGTTTATTAACTGGACAGAATATGACATGTAGTCGTGGTTTTTTAACGGCCGCTTGCGTGGTGTGAGACATAAAAGGGAGTGAAAGTTTTATACGGAAAAGCCGAACATCTGGTTCGGTTTAGGGGGCTGGGAGAAGTACGAGGAGACGGGCTTACCACGTCACACCAAACCGGAACGTTCTAACACCGCATCGTCCAATAAAAGAAGAGATCTAGTATAATAATATAAGAAGTGAGTTAGAGGAGGACCTTGCCTTAAGGACTGACCACAGCCACATATAACACGTAATATATTTACACATTGTGCATCCACTTTCATATTGAGTACACATTTCAGTGCCAGTGTGGCGCAGGAGGTAGAGCTGGCGTCTAATGATCGCAAGGTTGGCAGATCGGTGGTTTGAACCCCGGCTGACCATATGTGGAGGTGTCCTTGGACAAGACACTGAACCCCAAATTGCTCCCAATGAGCGGGGGCCGGTGCCTTGCATGGTAGCTTGTTAACCACCATTGGTGTGTGAATGTGTGTGTGTGTGAATGAGAGGCCGTTGTAAAGCGCTTTGGAATAAGGCGCTATATAAGTCAGTCCATTTACCCTTTAGTGTATAAAGTATACTACTGATGGACAACCGTCCTAATAAGGGCACTAGTTCATGAAAAACGACACCATTTACTGTAACATGTTTTCAATCAAGTTAGGGCTGTCATGACAAGGCTTAAAAAAACAGGATATTATGTGAATGAATGGCGTGATTTTTACCTCCAATACTACTGTATCTACCCCCCACCCCCCCCCCCCCCCCCCCCTGACTACTAACTGTAAAGGACTTGGTACCAAGCCAAGCTAACCACACTGCCGAGAACTGTTGTCCCACAGACCCATGTCCCACCGCGTGCTCCGTCAAAGCACCACTCTGACTAAACTCTCAGACATTTCAGGGTAAACGTCTCACCTCACCCGATCCGGCCTGTTTGAACTCGGCCTCTGAGTTGATTACCTTGTGTGGCGAAGAGAAAATAAATGACGAGAAAGCTCAGTTGAATAAACTTAGTCAGGAGTGTGTCTGCTAGCGTGTCTGCTACCTGGGTTTACAGGGCCCGCTGCGGTAATACGGTGCTGAAAGTTCAGCCTTGAACCGCAGAGCTCCGGTCCAAAGTCAACACTGTCAAACCAGCCTTCGGTTCACCTCCATCTGCACAGAGTTGAGCAGGTCAACGCTTAACGCCTGGGACAGGAGAGAGAGACCAACGCATAACGCCTGGGACAGGAGAGAGAGACCAACGCTTAACGCTTGGGACAGGAGGGAGAGACCAACGCTTAACGCCTGGGACAGGAGGGAGAGACCAACGCTTAACGCCTGGGACAGGAGAGAGAGACCAACGCTTAACGCCTGGGACAGGAGGGAGAGACCAACGCTTAACGTCTGGGACAGGAGAGAGAGACCAACGCTTAACGCCTGGGACAGGAGGGAGAGACCAACGCTTAACGCCTGGGACAGGAGAGAGAGACCAACGCTTAACACCTGGGACAGGAGAGAGAGACCAACGCTTAACGCCTGGGACAGGAGAGAGAGACCAACGCTTAACGCCTGGGACAGGAGAGAGAGACCAGCGCTTAACGCCTGGGACAGGAGAGAGAGACCAACGCTTAACGCCTGGGACAGGAGAGAGAGACCAGCGCTTAACGCCTGGGACAGGAGAGAGAGACCAACGCTTAACGCCTGGGACAGGAGGGAGAGACCAACGCTTAACGCCTGGGACAGGAGGGAGAGACCAACGCTTAACGCCTGGGACAGGAGAGAGAGACCAACGCTTAACGCCTGGGACAGGAGAGAGAGACCAACGCTTAACGCCTGGGACAGGAGGGAGAGACCAACGCTTAACGCCTGGGACAGGAGGGAGAGACCAACGCTTAACGCCTGGGACAGGAGGGAGAGACCAACGCTTAACGCCTGGGACAGGAGGGAGAGACCAACGCTTAACGCCTGGGACAGGAGGGAGAGACCAACGCTTAACGCCTGGGACAGGAGAGAGAGACCAACGCTTAACGCCTGGGACAGGAGGGAGAGACCAACGCTTAACGCCTGGGACAGGAGGGAGAGACCAACGCTTAACGCCTGGGACAGGAGGGAGAGACCAACGCTTAACGCCTGGGACAGGAGGGAGAGACCAACGCTTAACGCCTGGGACAGGAGGGAGAGACCAACGCTTAACGCCTGGGACAGGAGAGAGACCAACGCTTAACGCCTGGGACAGGAGAGAGAGAGACCAACGCTTAACGCCTGGGACAGGAGGGGAGAGACCAACGCTTAACGCCTGGGACAGGAGGGAGAGACCAACGCTTAACGCCTGGGACAGGAGAGAGAGACCAACGCTTAACGCCTGGGACAGGAGAGAGAGACCAACGCTTAACGCCTGGGACAGGAGGGAGAGACCAACGCTTAACGCCTGGGACAGGAGAGAGAGACCAACGCTTAACGCCTGGGACAGGAGAGAGAGACCAACGCTTAACGCCTGGGACAGGAGGGAGAGACCAACGCTTAACGCCTGGGACAGGAGAGAGAGACCAACGCTTAACACCTGGGACAGGAGAGAGAGACCAACGCTTAACGCCTGGGACAGGAGAGAGAGACCAACGCTTAATGCCTGGGACAGGAGAGAGAGACCAGCGCTTAACGCCTGGGACAGGAGAGAGAGACCAGCGCTTAACGCCTGGGACAGGAGAGAGAGACCAACGCTTAACGCCTGGGACAGGAGAGAGAGACCAGCGCTTAACGCCTGGGACAGGAGAGAGAGACCAACGCTTAACGCCTGGGACAGGAGGGAGAGACCAACGCTTAACGCCTGGGACAGGAGGGAGAGACCAACGCTTAACGCCTGGGACAGGAGAGAGAGACCAACGCTTAACGCCTGGGACAGGAGAGAGAGACCAACGCTTAACGCCTGGGACAGGAGGGAGAGACCAACGCTTAACGCCTGGGACAGGAGGGAGAGACCAACGCTTAACGCCTGGGACAGGAGGGAGAGACCAACGCTTAACGCCTGGGACAGGAGGGAGAGACCAACGCTTAACGCCTGGGACAGGAGAGAGAGACCAGCGCTTAACGCCTGGGACAGGAGAGAGAGACCAACGCTTAACGCCTGGGACAGGAGAGAGAGACCAACGCTTAACGCCTGAGACAGGAGGGAGAGACCAACGCTTAACGCCTGGGACAGGAGAGAGAGACCAGCGCTTAACGCCTGGGACAGGAGAGAGAGACCAACGCTTAACGCCTGGGACAGGAGGGAGAGACCAACGCTTAACGCCTGGGACAGGAGAGAGAGACCAACGCTTAACGCCTGGGACAGGAGAGAGAGACCAACGCTTAACGCCTGGGACAGGAGAGAGAGACCAGCGCTTAACGCCTGGGACAGGAGGGAGAGACCAACGCTTAACGCCTGGGACAGGAGAGAGAGACCAACGCTTAACGCCTGGGACAGGAGGGAGAGACCAGCGCTTAACGCCTGGGACAGGAGGGAGAGACCAACGCTTAACGCCTGGGACAGGAGAGAGAGACCAGCGCTTAACGCCTGGGACAGGAGAGAGAGACCAACGCTTAACGCCTGGGACAGGAGAGAGAGACCAGCGCTTAACGCCTGGGACAGGAGAGAGAGACCAACGCCTAACGCCTGGGACAGGAGGGAGAGACCAACGCCTAACGCCTGGGACAGGAGGGAGAGACCAACGCTTAACGCCAGGAGAGAGAGACCAACGCTTAACGCCTGGGACAGGAGAGAGAGACCAACGCTTAACGCCTGGGACAGGAGAGAGAGACCAACGCTTAACGCCTGGGACAGGAGAGAGAGACCAACGCTTAACGCCTGGGACAGGAGAGAGAGACCAACCACATCTCTCCACATAACGCCAAAGTCAACTGTGTCACAGTGGAGAAACAGAACAGGGGGCAACCAGGACGCTGAACAACAACGGTGTTGGATACGGTGTGGCGGTATCCAAGTCACACGTCAACGAGAGCCACATAGGAGCCCTCCGGACAGGTTGCAAACCCATCAGCCTGGACATCTGAAACACAAACTGTGTTCGGTTGTTAAGTCTGACGTCAAACGTGACGTTTAGCAATTTCCGGGTCCAAACCAGAAAACCCCCGCACCAGAGTACCAGTGTACTAAAGCGGTAGAATGACAGTTCAATCGTTTTTTAGACTGGGATCTATTCATACAACAAGGGACACAGCAGCACTTTCCCGTTTCCCCCATATTTGTCAGCGTCTTTGAGCCTCGGAAAAGCGCTATACAAATATAATGAATTATTATTATTATTACTGAGGCATTTGGAAGAGAGCGCCTCAGCCAACGTTGGACCCGGAAACACGTCACGACTTAACAACCGAATATCCTCACCTCTTGTGAAAACAGGAGGGGGGAAAAAGGCCACATCTTCTTTTTATGGAGGACAGTGTAAAAACAAAGACCCTGACAATGACTCGATTTACAGCGTCTATTACTTCACCCTGTTTGTCCTGCTCAGCAAACCTCTATTCTCGGTGGCCGCCGAAGCCACATCGGAATATTTGGTGTCGGAGAGGGTGAGCATTCCAAAGGGTGTGTATGTGTGTTTGGGGGGGGGGGGGGGGGGCATCAGGGGCTTGGTGGGGTGGTGGGGGAGGTAGTGACGGGAGGGAGGGAGGGAGAGGGGAGTGTATCCCACAAGCCACAGCCCTGCAGAGGAGATGGGAGCTTAGAAGGCCTTCTCTTCTTCTCTCTGTCTACAGTCCGTCTTCCTCACACTCACTTACACAAAAACACAAACTCGCGCATGCACACACACACACACACACACACACACACACACACACACACACACACACACGCGCAATGTCATCGTGAGATACACCGGGGAGCTGTTCCTGTCCAACCTGCTGGGTCTGGCCTTGGGCTCCCAGATCAAAGACAACATCAGCCTTCACCAAGCCACTGAAGTGAACCCCCCCCCCGCCCCAAAAAAATGTCATGCTCACAAGCGAACACACACACACACACACACACACACACACACACACAGCAGCACTGTGTCATTAGCTGTGCTTGCAAAAAAAACGCCAGTTCAGCCACAGGCACGGAACACCGCTGCTCCAAATACACCTACGACCACCAGGACCACAGCACTGACCACAGCACCCTGACCACACCATGACCACAGCAGTCTGACTGACCACAGCACCCTGACCACACCAGGACCACAGTACTCTGACCACAGCACTCTGACCACAGCATGACCACACCATGACCACACTCTGACCACACCATGACCACAGCACCCTGACCACACCATGACCACAGCACCCTGACCACAGCACCCTGACCACACCATGACCACAGCACCCTGACCACAGCAGCAGACACAACGCCAATATGGACTGACTTATATAGCGCCTTTATCCAAAGCGCTTTACAACGGCCTCTCATTCACCCATTCACACACACACATTCACACACCAATGACGGCAAGCTACCATGCAAGGCGCCGGCCGGCCCGCTCACTGGGAGCAATTTGGGGTTCAGTGTCTTGCCCAAGGACACTTCGACATCTGGCCTGCCGGGGCTCGAACCGCCGATCTGCCAACCTTGTGATCATTAGACGGCGGCTCTACCTCCTGAGACACAGCCGCCCCAATAGCTCTGCTCACTGACAACACAGCTCACTGGGAACCAGGGAATCGTCCGCTATCGACCAGGCTGTTCACACACACTACCTGAGGCAATTTAGGTGTAAAAGCCCACAGCTTTTGTCGGCTAAATTTGTGAAATTGTAGCAATTTCTGCCTATTTTTCTCATGAAGAACCGCTGTGCTTAGAACTACTATCATCCATCAGCTCGTGAATGTTCCCAGCAGCACAAAGGGATTGGTGGTTGGTGGTAAACATGAGTGGTTGTTCCTGGGGTCTGATGTCAGTAACAGGATTATGGTGGTTATCGCTGTGTGTTTATTATCTGTTCCAGGCAGCGCCGAGACCCCTGTAACCTGCCGGGGGAGGAGGGGGGGTGCCTGGTTACATGAACCACCGCCACATGACACCTGACGTCAAGACGGGGCTCGCCCTCCCCGGACCCCCCCCCCCACGAAAACAAACACGCAGGGCGGTGGAGATAACGCCGGTCGTAGCCCCCCCCCGACCCCCCCCCCCCTGTCCAAACATGTCACCCGCGAGGCTGATAGTCACGCACCTGGGCCTGTCCGCAGCTAAAGGGGTGTGAACGCTATCTCTCTGCTGCACGTCGTTTAACGTGGAAAAGAAAACAACACACACACACACACACACACGCTTGTAAAAAAACATACATACACAAAGGTTAAAGGTGCGTACACAGAGATATACAGTGGGGGAAATGAGTATTAAGTATAGTAACACATCAACACAATACAGTACTTCTTTCCTGTGTCATTCCCCTTTATTGCACATAACTTTTTTATGGATTTGGAGTGTTACAATTTCTTTTTATTTGTGTCGTTTTATTGAGTTAATAATATAATATGTCTGGTCTAAATTTCATGTGAATGGCTGCAATGGAAATATCATATTATTGTACCAGAGCACACACACACACACACACACACACACACACACACACACACACACACACACATATTCCTACTCCCTAGTCGACCTTTGACGTGTTCCACTGAGACCCACCCACGCGTTCATAATCAAAAAACAGGGGAGTGTCATGGGATCACACCTCTACCCTCTGTTACATATACATGATATATCTACATGATGTATCTCTGTCACATCTGACAACTGAACCCCTAACGTCAAGATAGTGGCGTCAAGATAGTAGCTGAAACATGCTTCAAATAGTTGTCGAGCTGATTGGAAAAAAATCCTGTTTTACTGGGAATACCGGAATACCGGAGGAATGTGAAACATCCCTCTCTCACTCAGGGCTCCAGTGAGTCATAAACACACATTTCGAATCATTTTCAAGAATTACATTGTTTGACCCCCCCCCCCCCCCCCGCTTCCCCACCCCCCAGATAATAAGTCGGGGGTCGGGTGACGACCCACATGTCGGAGGGGCGTGAGCGTAAACACACTGGAGCAGCGCGACAATGAATCAAAGAGCCGTCCAAAGAGCCTCCTCAAGGCAGGAAACCCCTGGCGTTCCGGCGTAGGACAATGCTGCTCTCTTCCTGTTCCTTTCGCCGTCGCTCACCGGGCCGCGAAGTCCCCCCTCCCTCCCTCCCTCCCCCCCCCGCCCCCCCATCCCCGGCCCCACTCACTCTCCAACTTTCTCTCCCTCCCTCCCTCCCCCGCTTCCCCCGGACTCAGCTGACGACCTCCCATCTGGTCTCCAAACACAAACACCTCGTCCTCCGAGCCGACCGTCACTCTGTGTTCTGCGTTTGTTTGAAAACGACGAGCGAGCTCGGCGGCGGACCGTGACTTTCCCCCCCTAGCCGGGCCGGCTTCAATGAAAGACGCGGAACCCCGAAAACAAATTGCCAGAGCGAGGGGACTCTCTCGTTCCTCCTCGCGCTAAACTGGCAGAAAACAACCAGATTTACGGCCGTCGCATTCCTCCCTTTGAGATCCGCTACGGTCTTTCCCCAGCCGACCCGCATCGCAATGTTTTTTCAGTCTTTTTTTTTTCATCCGAGAGAAAAAGACTTTCTCTGCAATTCCTCAGTTCCACAGCTGGATCTGATAAAAGCTGCTAGTGGTGAATGGACCGAACTCCCCCCCCCCCCCCCCACCAGAACAACAAGCCCAAGCCAGGGATGTGCAGTACAGTAATTACAGATGTATCTATTGTGGCCTATGAATAACATGAAAGGAGACGGGGCAGAACCATAAATCCACGCTGGGAGGAAGCGGCCGTCACAACACTGGTAGCCTACCGGCCCAAGCCAGAGACCAGATCAGAGTAACACACAACAGAACAAAAACACACAACACACAACAGAAAGAAACACAGTCGGTGGCCGAGCAACACGCTAGTTCCTACTTCTGGAGTAGAGGAGTGGAGGAGGCCGTCACAACAGTGACAACAGCAGTGTTGTTAGGGAGACTCAAGACAGCGGTCAAGGTGCTAACCGCTAACGGGATGGAGTTTTGAATTGACGAGTCTTTCGTCGATGGGGGGTAGTAGCAGAGTTTTTGATTGACAGTCGGTGGCTAGCTTAAAGCGCTAAATCGACGGCGAAAATATGGCTAACCCTCTAGCGGGTTGTGCCCCTAGACAACTGCGTAGAGTGTTTATGCTAGCGGCTGGAACCTGACCACTTAGGTCGGGACACTGCGGTGGCGGTTGCAGATGCTGTCGTCTGTTAGGCTGACTTTCCACAGGTGGATTAGGAAGGAAATGAGCAGTGATCAGCGATGCCCTTCGGACAGACAGAACACACAGCCGGGGGGGTCGGGGACTGGGCTCCCGTCCAGAAGGTTGTAGGGTCAAGTCCAAGTCCAAGGTTTTATATTATTACTGAAAAACTCATAATGTGCCGTCTCAGCAGCATACAGTATTGAGCTGCTTATACTGTAAATCAAGCTGCGTGTACTGTATATCGAGCTGCTTGGGTTGTATTTGCTGAATAACAAAATCATAATAAGCTACTGCAATAGGCCGAGTGGGTGGGGGGGGGTGTCAGAGTGGGGCATGAGAGTGTTTTACAGCATGTGATAAGCAAAGCAAAGCCAACATCCGCCCCCGCCCTCCCCCCTCCCTCCCTCCCCCTAATGTTCAACATTACAAGTGACTATGGGGTGATTCTGAAGGCCTGTGATGTATACGTCACTACAACAACACAGGGCTGGTGTACTGGGCCGGTGTCAGAACGCTACCCTGCGTCACACCACATTCCGAGGTGGCTTACACTGGCATGGGCCGCCTTTCACAAACAGCGGAGGAGAGTGCCTCTGCCCCCACGCCTTACAGGGTAGAAACATTCCCTCATGCCAATAAGCACTGCAGGGCAGAGCGTCGGAAGAGCCTGTCCTCTTATAGTAACGAGTATGGCTTAGGAAGCACTCGACAGGGGCAGCTCCGAAGACACGTACAGTATGGAGACCCTGTTTGGATGATTCAGTATTTACATTTGCATATTGACTTATTCCTGCTTCCCTTGAACTAGATCACGGATCGAATAGGATTGGATTGGTCAAAGCTTGGTCAAGCTTTTCCTGCATCGCTTTCACCATCCGTGTTGTGTTAGATCATTGATTTCCTCAAGGAAGGGACGAATAAAGGATGCAGTTCAAGAGTATTCAAACACGGCCTTAGATAATAGATTCTATTCTCCAGCATCGCACACACACACACGCGCACACACACGCGCACACACACACACACACACACACACACACACACACACACACACACACACACACTCCCTTGACAATGTCAACTTGGGTCAAGTTAATAAAGGTCTTTTTTTTTTTTACCTAAATTGGATCAACAGCAAACATTTCCAAGATAAGCTGACAATTGTTGATTCACATAATGGCCATTTAGTCCCTGACACAACCAAGACTAATGACTTTAAACTCCGTAGCCTTTAGCCTCCTTGTGCAGGTCGTAAACATACACCCCTCATCCCCTCTGTTGACTTATCTGATAAACACACAGTGGTGTCACCTGTGGGATCTGGTGAGGCCCGTTGGATTCCGCCCTTGTTAGGAGTTCGGAGGCTCGTAACAGCGTTTAATACCTCGCCCAGAGAGCTGTGTGTGATTAAAGAGCGTCGTTAAGAAACAGCGCGGCTGCCTTTAGCCGTATGGCGGAGCCCCACATGGAACAGCCACATTCCCAACAGGCCCAGAAGTCGATGCTGGGCGTCATTACTGTACAACAGGACAGCAGCCTCCCCCCCCCCCCCCCCCCCAACCGCCCCAGACATTCAGTGTATACCATCTTATTATGTTTACGGTCGGCTTGCATCTGGCTCTTAAGGATGCCTTAAGACACACTGTACACTACTGTACATATGGTCTGGTGAACACAGCACAGTTATATTTAGGTCGTGCACAACCTTGGCCGCCTGTGGACACTGTTTGTTTTCTTCCCTTATTGCTGATTGGCCAGTGTTCTGTACCCCGAGGTGCTCGAGGGAGAGAGAAGAAGGAAGAAGGAAACTCTTCTATCTGGTGCACACCACTCCTCCTCTGAGTGAGTCTGGAGTCGGATGGGTTCTAGAGGGTTCTGCTGGCTTTGGAGGCTGAGTCAGGGCCCCAAGGGAGGACGCGGGAGGGGGAGGAGGGGGAGTGGGGGGAGGGAGGGGGAGGGGGAGCGCTGGCGGACGAGGTTCATCTTGTGTGACACCAATGTGTCATTTCTGCATCCTGTTTACTTCCCCGCATGCCGAGGCAGCTGTGGCGCAGCGTAGCGTCGGGGAAGAGGACGACAGCCAGAACACATCTACGACTGTCTGCCTCAGACACGCACGCAGGACACATCTACGACTGTCTGCCTCAGACACAGTATCATACACACAGTATCAGAGAGGGCTCACGTTTGTTTTCTGTTTACCAAACCCATGGTAAGTAAGTAAGTAAGTAAGTAAGCTTAATGGCCCTTAGGGGGCAGGAGCCTATCTCCTGTTTCCGTAGGGTGAGGCAGCTTGATGTACAAGTACCCCCCCTGGACATGACGCTGGTATGTGGCAGGGTCTTAACCCGCCCCCCCCGTAATCCAACCGTTAATGCTGAGTGCCAAGCAGGGAGACATCGGGTACCGTTTTTATAGTCTTTGGTATGACTCGTATGATGGCCCGGGGATCGAACTCACAACCTCCCGATCTCAGGGCGGAGGGACACTCTAACCGCAAGGCCGTTCAGCTGGTCCAAATGAAACGACTAGCCATTAGCATTCCTAAACACAGCCTGACTCCTCCACTGCGTGGATTCCTTATCTCCGTCCTCTAACTGTCTACTGGTGCGAAAGAGTTCCAGACCGCTTGATAGGATGTGTTTTCATGATGCACTTGTAAACTAAACTTTCATAACTTGCAATATGTACTCTCTCTGTCCCATTCTGTACTTTGTAACATGTAACCTGACTGGAGACCAACATCGAACATGGGTCAAGGGGTCATCAGGAGACTCAGGCCTGATAGAAGGTCAACTCCTTTATGTAGCGAAGGTAGAACGACATGGTTGGGAGGACCCCTCAGAGTCTGGGGGACTCAGACAGACAGAATGGAGCCATGTCAATGTTGTTAAGATTTGTGATCGACAACTGTTGACATCTTGATCAGCAATTAGCGCCTATAAGAGGCACTGTCTAGAACATGTCTGTGTGCGTTCTCTCTCTGTGATTGAACTCACCAGCGAGGTCGTGAATAAACTTGTATCTTAATTGAGCCAATCTTTAATTACTTTGGGTACCACCTACCTCGGCCACCACCCATCAATCGATCATCAAAGAACCATCATTACACCACTCTACCCAGTGGAAGAGGGGCGGGTCAGGGAGTCAGCTGTCTGTCTGATGAAGATCTTAATGGGGCTTAATGGGGCTCTGTGGCCGCGCGGCCCTCACTGATCACAGGCCGTCTCCTTTCCTCCTTCACTTCTCTTTCATGTGGCGCTACGTGTTTACGACCCGGCCCGTGTGAACCTCCCGCCCCCCCCCAGCACACTTATCGGCTCTGATTGAGCCCATCCAAGTCGTCTTTTGCTTTTGAAATCTGAGGGGTTTTGAAATGAGGGGATATGAAAACAGAAGCTGTGTGTGTGGGTGTGAGAGTGGGTGTAAGTGTAGGCGTAGGTGTGTGTGTATGTGTGTGTGTATAAATGTAGGTGTGTGTGTGGATGTGTGTAAGTGTAGGTGTGTGTGTGTGTGTGTGTGTGTGTGTGTGTGTGTGTGTGTGTGTAAATGTAGGCGTGTGTGTGTGTGTGTGTGTGTGTGTGTGTGTGTGCTTGGCCGTTATTTGGGTGCGGGTGCCTTTTGCGCTCGTCCGATCGCATCGTGAGCCGGCTGGGTTGAAAGACAGGGAACAGGGAACCCTGGGTAATGGAGGCACAACACCAGACCGGGGCTCTGGGAGAGAGCCTCAGTAATGACACACAGCTCTGTGTAAAGCCTGTAATGAACTACAGGAAGCTGTGCTCAGGCTGGAGGAACAGGAGGAGCCGCGGCGTTAGACTCGTCAAGGCTCCATGAAATGTGGGAAGCAGCGAGAGGCCTGAGAGCAAGCTGGGACTTACACACACACACACACACACACACACACACACACACACACACACACACACACACAGACACACACACACACACACACACACACACACAGACACACACACACACACTCTCTCACTCTTACTCTCACACCCACCCACACACACACACACACACACACACACACACACACACACACACACACATCCTTACACAAGCTGGGATGTGATTGGAGGAATGGGAGGAATGTCAGCAAAGCTGTCGAAACATTGGGGAGACTGTGTGTCTGTGTGTGTGTGTGTGTGTGTGTGTGAGAGTAAGAGTGAGAGTGTGTGTGTGTGTGTGTGTGTGTGTGTGTGAGAGTAAGAGTGAGTGTGTGTGTGTGTGTGTGTGTGTGTGTGTGAGAGTAAGAGTGAGAGTGTGTGTGTATGTGTCTGTGTGTGTGTGTGTGTCTGTGTCTGTGTGTGTGTGTGTGTGAGAGTAAGAGTGAGAGTGTGTGTGTGTGTCTGTGTGTGTGGGTGTGAGAGTGGGTGTAAGTGTAGGCGTGTGTGTGTGTGTGTGTGCGTGTGTGTGTGTGCGTGTGTGTGTGTATAAGTGTAGGTGTGTGTGTGTGTGTGTGTGTGTATAAGTGTAGGTGTGTGTGTCTGTGTATAAGTGTAGGTGTGTGTGTGTGTGTGTATAAGTGTAGGCGTGTGTGTGTGTGTGTGTGTGTGTGTATGTGTCCGTGTGCATGTGTGTGTGTGTGTGTGTGTGTGTGTGTGTGTGTGTGTGTGTGTGTCTGTATGCGTGTGAACGTTAGATAGATCCTCTCCCATCCTCTCTGTGATTTAGTCTGCTGGCAGAGCAGAGTGGATTGGACCTTGGCGAGAAAGTAGCATCCTCCAATCAGCCAAAACACTTTTACGTGCCAACGCAGAGCTGGCACCGAGGACACCTCGGAGATGTAGTCATCGGCTAGCGCCAGTCCATCAGAACGCTGTCACACACTGGCCAAGACGCCTTGAGAAGTCTGCGGCCCGTGTCGGTCGCCCTACGATCGCTGGCAGTCCGCTGTGACTAGACTCATACGCTGCCTTTAAATCATCAGCTCCGGACAGAAAGTGCTTTTATTTCCTCTACGCAGAAAGAAGGAAGTAAATCTAATGTAGTTAAACGAACGCGCCAAAGCTCAGGGTCTTCGGAGCCTCACAGCCAACAATATCCGCCTCTCCTTCTCCCCCCGCTGGCGGCCCGCCTGAGGGTCGGCCTAATAGTCTGAGCAGAGAGAGAGCGCCATCTGCAAATATGTTGGTTTAACTCTTAAAGAATTAAGCCATACATGCCGTGATTACACAAAGTGTTACATACTCCCTTTCTTTTTCTCTCTCCTCTCCTCTCCTCTTCTCCTTTCAAACAGACTTATTGTGTTTGGCCGGGGGGGTTCGGGCTGGGGGGGGTTCGGGTCCGGCCTAGCTTGCTTGACTGGCGTCCAAAGCCGTGTTGCGATTGGCAAGATAGCAGCATCTCACCTCAGTCAACAGAACCAGATTGTCCTGAGTTTCCAGTCCCTCCCCCCCCTACCCACAACCCCCCCCCTACCCCTACCCCCCACTCCAGCCTCGGCCCCCCCCAGCCTCCCCCCAACCACGGCCCCTGTTTCTACATCGCGGTCATGCTGTTCTAGATTAAGGGAATGTAAACCATTGTGACACGCTCAGTGGAACTGGAGTCAACTCCTCTCAGCCTGGGAGAGAAATACAAATGAGGATGGGAGAGATGTCAAGGATAGGAGAGGAGAGGATCAGCGCTGCTTCAGATCCAGAGCCTCGGAATCTCACGTTTCATTTTTTCAGAGTCTTTTATTCAATCGGTAGATATTGACATGTGCGCACACGCACACACATACACACACACACACGCACGCACGCACGCGCACGCACGCACGCACGCACGCACGCACACACACACACACACACACGCAGTGTTTGTGTTTGTGCAGTATGAAGGGATGCAGGGGTAATAACAATAGGTGTGTGTGTGTGTGTGTATGTGTGTGTGTGTCTCTCTCTCTCTCTCTCTCTCTCTCTCTCTCTCTCTCTCTCTCTCTCTCTGTGCAGCATTCCACAGCAGCACGTTGCTCCCTCACCTGTACCCTGTACTTAGACTCAGACTGAAACACATTGAGCAACCGAGTGTCCTACGCTGATGCAGCTACTAATGTTTGTGTTCAAGACTTTTATTGTAAAATGTGAACGCAAATAAAGATACAAAAATGTGTGTATTTTATTTGTATTGTTTTTACTACTGCATCCCTACATACTGTACAAACACATCCGTCTTACACATCTCCCTCCCCTCTCTAACCTGAGGTAGTCACCCCTCCCCCTCCGCCTGCCTGTTGCGTACACTGCTCCGCTACAGAGCGCCCCCCCCCGCCCCCCCGTGGCAGAGCGCTGAGAGCCTCACGCACGCACCCCATTTCTCTTCATTAAACCTCCCCTGACGAAAACCAAAACAGGGGTTGGAGGGGGGGGGGCGGTCCTCCGCCCGCACCGTTGCCCAATTAAGGTCTCCTCTGCTCCGCCAGGGCCAGGCGCCCCCCCCGCCCTCCCGCTGCCAAACCCTAAACAGCGGTCAGGAAGTTAATCTGCCCGTGCCGTGGCGGCGCAGCGCGTCTGCCCACCCCTCCGGAGCGGTCCTCCTGACACTCCATCATGGGCGGGTGGGCGGGGGCGCGGGGGGGCGTGCGGGCGCGCGGGGCACAGGGCTATAAAAGGGCCTGGAGGAGACCCGCGAGCGCTGGTGCCATGCGCTGCTGCTGTGTTTTCACTAGAGCTGCTGCGCTGTGGCGCTGCTTACATCTCCTGACTGGAGGGTGCCAGGGGGAGGGGGGGGGGGGAGCGGAAAGAGGCATGGTGAGAGGAGGGAGGGGGGGAGGGGGCTGGCCAGACTGTACACACGATGTGGGTGTATGGGGGAGGGAGGGTGGTGGGGAGGGACGGAGGGGGGGTTAGTGTACACATACCTGAACATAGCCGTACTACTGAAACTGCGTTTTTTCTTTTTTAAACGATGTGTCGCTTCACCGTCACTGTGAAGTGTGCATGCTCCTAGTGCACTGTCACTGTGAAGTGTACATGCTCCTAGTGCACTGTCACTGTGAAGGGTACCATCTTCTAGTGCACTGTTACTGTGAAGTGTACATGCTTCTAGTGCACTGTCACTGTGAAGGGTACATGCTTCTAGTGCACTGTCACTGTGAAGGGTACATGCTTCTAGTGCACTGTCACTGTGAAGGGTACATACTTCTAGTGCACTGTCACTGTGAAGGGTACATACTTCTAGTGCACTGTCACTGTGAAGGGTACATACTTCTAGTGCACTGTCACTGTGAAGTAGACATGCTTCTAGTGCACTGTCACTGTGAAGGGTACATGCTCCTAGTGCACTGTCACTGTGAAGGGTACATGCTCCTAGTGCACTGTCACTGTGAAGGGTACATGCTCCTAGTGCACTGTCACTGTGAAGGGTACATACTTCTAGTGCACTGTCACTGTGAAGTGTACATGCTTCTAGTGCACTGTCACTGTGAAGGGTACATGCTCCTAGTGCACTGTCACTGTGAAGTGTACATGCTTCTAGTGCACTGTCACTGTGAAGGGTACATGCTCCTAGTGCACTGTCACTGTGAAGTGTACATACTTCTAGTGCACTGTCACTGTGAAGTGTACATACTTCTAGTGCACTGTCACTGTGAAGTAGACATACTCCTAGTGCACTGTCACTGTGAGGGGTACATGCTCCTAGTGCACTGTCACTGTGAAGTGTGCATGCTTCTAGTACACTGTCACTGTGAAGGGTACATACTCCTAGTGCACTGTCACTGTGAAGGGTACATACTTCTAGTGCACTGTCACTGTGAAGGGTACATGCTCCTAGTGCACTGTCACTGTGAAGTGTACATGCTCCTAGTGCACTGTCACTGTGAAGTGTACCATCTTCTAGTGCACTGTCACTGTGAAGGGTACCATCTTCTAGTGCACTGTCACTGTGAAGGGTACATACTTCTAGTGCACTGTCACTGTGAAGTGTACATGCTCCTAGTGCACTGTCACTGTGAAGTGTACATGCTCCGAGTGCACTGTCACTGTGAAGGGTACATACTTCGAGTGCACTGTCACTGTGAAGGGTACATACTTCTAGTGCACTGTCACTGTGAAGGGTACCATCTTCTAGTGCACTGTCACTGTGAAGGGTACATGCTCCTAGTGCACTGTCACTGTGAAGGGTACATACTCCTAGTGCACTGTCACTGTGAAGTGTACATGCTCCTAGTGCACTGTCACTGTGAAGGGTACCATCTTCTAGTGCACTGTCACTGTGAAGGGTACATACTTCTAGTGCACTGTCACTGTGAAGTGTGCATGCTCCTAGTGCACTGTCACTGTGAAGTGTACATACTCCTAGTGCACTGTCACTGTGAAGGGTACATGCTCCTAGTGCACTGTCACTGTGAAGGGTACATGCTCCTAGTGCACTGTCACTGTGAAGGGTACATGATCCTAGTGCACTGTCACTGTGAAGTGTACATGCTCCTAGTGCACTGTCACTGTGAAGTGTACATGCTCCTAGTGCACTGTCACTGTGAAGGGTACATACTTCTAGTGCACTGTCACTGTGAAGGGTACATATTTCTAGTGCACTGTCACTGTGAAGTGTACATACTTCTAGTGCACTGTCACTGTGAAGTAGACATGCTCCTAGTGCACTGTCACTGTGAAGGGTACATGCTCCTAGTACACTATTCTTACTACTAACGCTCAGGGACTGGACGGATGCGTTTCTTAGAGTGGTGCCTTCGAGTTTTAACCCTTCGCTTTACTTGTGGCACATCCTGTACTATATAACAATGACATGCTGCTCAGCTATTGTTTGTAACACCTCTGCAACGCTACAAGAGCCTTCAACAGACTGGGTCCCACAGGTGTTCCCTGCAATGCATCAGCCATGTAGCCAGGACGCCAGAATGCTGCAAGCTAGTGGCGTGAAGGGTCGGGCCACAGAGAGAAACAACTCTTTTGCAACGAACAGATGCGTGCATTATCTCAACATCAATGCAAAAAGCCAGAGTCAAAATGTGCAATTTGCAGGAGCACTTTGTGGCCATAATAGAAAATCGCTCCGTCTGCAGGTCTAGACAAAGGTGATTGAATGACTTAAGAGGAGGCGATAGGTTACCAAAGTAGTCATTGGTGCACATAGCAGTGAAACATAATTCCTGAACTCGCAGGTCTTTTGTAGTCATAAGATAAAAAAACTAACATTTAATTTTGTAACTGGCTCCATCAAAAGCCAAATGGGCCTATTCAGGGTATTCTGTTCTGAAGGCCCGGTGACCTATCAGGAAAGGAATGCCTCAGGACCTGTTTGTCATGCCTAGTTTCACTGATACACTCTGATACACTGGCTCCAGATACACTGATACACTCTGATACACTGGCTCCACAGCTGAATACTTGGTACGAGAACAGGGCACATGAAGTCTGTTCTCTGGCCTGGCAAACTTTATCTAGCTTTATCTTGGAAGTATTCTGAAGGCTGGGATGCTTGGTAAGCGAACCTGGCCCTTAGAGTCTGAAGTTGTTGCTTGAGTCCAAAGCTCTTCCTAGTTAGGTCAGCTGATCAGGCCATACTTGGGGCCTGACAGTGTTTATGACAGTAGCTTTTTTCTGATAGCAGCTTCCAGCAACAGGGTGATTCATGCTCAGTTCTCCATCGTGGAGCATTTTATATTTGATCCAGACTCGAGCCATGGAACCTCTGGCAGGGGGACCTGGTCCCTGCTCTGTGCTCTGGAGTCTAATGCAATTTTCCACCCAAACAAATAGCGTCATGGCACCTGTCACCGCCAGCACACAGCAAGAGCTCCAACTGGAGAGCAGGACTACGTATCCCAGAGGGCAATGCTCCTCATGTCCGGAGACCACAGAGAGCACAGAGACTGTACGAGATGTTCACCTGAAGTGATTTATCTGTGTCATTCATATTCTTATCAGGCGGTCTTTTTCTAATTCAAAACGTCCTCTGGGTTGTGTAGTTCTACACGAGTGCCGATTCACAATTCACAAGGGGCTGCGCTGCAGCGTGAGCTGGATGACAGAAAGGAGGATTTGCCGGAGTAGCCTAGCCGATACTGTAACCTTCTAACAACCCCCCGGCCTGGGAGAGGAAGAGGAAGAGGACAGGAAACAGCAAAGGGAGAAAGAGCTCCAGAGAGAACAACACGACGCTCTGAGGTCATTTACAGTGACATGTTTCGTGACATGTTTCCGTGATGAGTTCTGCCTCCTCACCACAGCCTAACTTAAGAGGCGGGGTCTCGTGCCAGAAGGCTGTGATTGGCTGAGCGCCCCTGGAGCCAGTCAGATCCCAGAGTCGAGCGAGCGCTGTCCCCCCCCCCCCCCCGCGCCTCCACCGCCCGCACCCCCTGTGAGAAGCGTCCAGATCACTGGACTGTGAAATTACCACAAACATACACCCCAAAATCTTCCTCCCTTGTATTGTGGGCCAGGAATGTTAATTTTCAAACAAGCGAATCCAGATTCTGCAGGGGAGAGATTGCAGCATTCTCATTCTGTAGTCTTCAGAAGCGCAGAAGAGACGGAGAAGAACATATAGAAATAGACCAAAAAATAGGACGGAAATTAGAAAACACAACAAAGTTCTCCAGAGCTCTGGAGGAGGAGGAGGAGGAGGACCGACGGAAAAAAACAAAAAGCAGAAACTCTGGCGACCGACTCGAAGCTCTTGCAAATGTTTGGCAGATGGGTCGTCCCACAGCCAAGTACAAACGACAGCGCAACAAAAAAAAACACGCAACAAAAAAAACAATCCCTGAATAAATATATAAATAAGCAGAATAAATAATACGGCTTCGCTCAGAAAACCTCAGGAAATAAACGGAGGATGACTGAAGGTTTGAATTGAGACACCAGCCGTAATTAGATCCGCATAATGATTTTTTCCTCTCGGTTTAATTTTTTTTCCCTCAGACCCGAGACATATTTCGCTGCATGCCCACTTGAACATGAGGTCAGCTGAGAGAGAGCAGGTTTGGCGAGGCCTCAGCAGCGGGAATGGTGGGAAACCATCTCTCTCTCTCTCTCTCTCTCGCTCTCTCTCTCTCTCTCTCTCTCTCTCTCTCTCTCTCTCTCTCTCTCTCTCTCTCTCTCGCTCTCGCTCTCGCTCTCTCTCTCTCTCTCTCTGTGTTCTAATACCCACTGGAGCCACTGTGTAGAAGCACTGAGAAATAAGCCTAATAGCATGGGGGTTAGACACACACACACACACACACACAGACGCACGCACGCACACACACACATGCACACATACACACACACACATGCACACATACACACAGACGCACGCACACACGCACGCACACGCACGCACACACACAGACACACACAGACGCACGCACGCACACACCGACACACGCACACACACATACACATACACCCAGACGCACACACACGCACACACACACGCACGCATCCCTCCCTCCCCCCCCCTCCCCCCCCCCCCCACACACACACACACACATGCACACGCACGCATCCCCCCCCCCACACACAGACACACACACACACGTACGCATCCCTCCCCCCCCCCACACACACACGCACACGCACGCATCCCCCCCCCACACACAGACACACACACACACACACACACACACGCTATTGGCAGAAGTAGCGTTGATGCTCCACTGGATGTTTGCACAAATGGGGCTGTTGCACCTACTCATTATGGTAATAGCGTGCACTTAAAGGCTGACGTATGGACAAACTGCTGCGGCGAGCCGGCGTGGAGCTGGCGTGGATCTGGCGTGGAGCTGGCGTGGAGCTGGCGTGGAGCGCGGACTCTAAGGTCGCGGCGTCCGAAAAACACCGAGCCAAGCAACGAGCCGCTGTCCTGGTTTGACCTTGTTTTAGGCGGCAGACATAATGTTTTAGTTTTTTCCTTTAGTTAATTCCTTGTATTCAATTTGCTTGTGTAAGCAATTTGGGTAAAGCACCTGGTTTTAAAGGATTTGGTCGGTCCCCTTAACTGTGTTTATCTTGGTAGCAGAGTATCTGGCATCAAACCCTTTGGGATAAAACTCGTACGTAGCACTCTATGTTTCTTTACACCAAATCTCTCTTGTCTTGTGCACCCAAAACAAAAAAACCTCCTTTTAAGTTCTAAAGTTATCGGCCCGACAAGTTGACTAAGCACTGTTGATTTGCTCAAGGAGATGAACCATTCCCCAATTCAGCTATCATATCTTCCTGCTACATCCTGGCAAACCTTCCTATCTGCTCCGTGAGGGGGTTGAGGCACACAGCTGGGTATCTAGTGAGTTAAGAGAAAGCCCCGGGGTTTAAAGTGACACCATCTGTGCCTCTCCCAGTGTTTGTACTCGTAAAACTAACTGGCCGCTAGGAAGGTCACGAGTTCAGTTCCCGTGACAGATCAGCAGCCCTGCCGGTTCTGCAGCCTCTCGCTCTCGTGAGGCGTGCTTCGCTGATCTACAAACACGCCACTGGTCTCCTGACAGGCCTGTGCTTTGCCTGTCTGCAGCTCTCTGTGATGGAGCTGTGTCTCTGTGTCTCTGTGTCGCAGAGTTGGGTTGAGATGCTAAGAGAGCTAAGACAGCAGCT
>NC_137678.1:56990027-56993651 GCF_963989245.1 Nansenia antarctica | reverse complement strand
GAGAGAGGCAGACAGAGAGAGAGACAGAGAGGCTGGCAACCAGGGTGACACACAGAGAGAGAGAGAGAGAGAGAGAGAGAGAGAGAGAGGCAGGCAGGGAGACAGAGAGAGAGAGAGAGAGAGAGAGAGAGAGAGAGAGAGAGGGGAAGAGAGAGAGAGAGAGAGGCTGGGGCAGAGACAGAGAGAGAGAGAGAGAGGCAGACAGAGAGAGAGAGAGAGAGAGAGAGAGAGAGGCTGGCAACCAGGGAGACAGAGAGAGAGAGAGAGAGAGAGAGAGAGAGACACAGAGAGAGAGAGAGAGAGAGGCAGGGAGACAGAGAGAGAGAGAGAGAGGCAGGGAGACAGAGAGAGAGAGAGAGAGAGAGAGAGAGAGGCTGGTTGGTGCGCGGGTCTGTTGACTCTCGTACCCTCAGTCAGTCAGGCGTGTATTGTGTAGTAATTGGCCTCCAGTGTACCACAGCTCCTGTAACTGTACGCATACCGACCCGGGCGGCCGCGAGCCGGGGCTGGGGTCTGTGTAGGTGGGACACACTGTGGTCACTATGTCAGGCCGCCCCCCCCCGTCACCGAGGGTCGTACACGGGTCACGGCAGTCCTCCGCCATAACAAGACAATGGACTGCTTTATGGGCAACACGCCATTAGTAGCCCATATCCATCCCCCCTGTGGGACATAACATAAGGCACATTGAGGCACAATGTCAAGTATCCACTCTGCTAATAGTTTCACTTTGTGTTCGCTTTGGCCACAGTTCCTCTTCTGGTCTCGTTCTCTTTCGCTGACTGACTGTCGCTGATCTCCTGTTTCTGTTTCGTTCCTTTTGTCCTCAGATTGAGAATGTGGACGCCTGCCTTAGTTTCCTGGATGCCAGAGGAGTGAACGTACAAGGGCTCTCCGCGGAAGGTAAGAGACCGAATCCCTCCTACAGTACATCGTTGAAGTCAAACAGAGCAGAAGAAACTTGATGAGGGAACTGACGATTGTTAACCCCGTATGACTGAAGGCAGCGCGAGAATAACAAGGCTTGTACGTACAAGGATTGTACAGCTATCCGTTTCTGTGAGGTTCTCTAGTACCATGTAAGATGTAGTTTCCATGGTGGAGAGTTTTAATGCAAGAACAAAGAGCTTCTTAACAACAAACTACTCAGTAGTTTTCCAACGGCCCATTTGGGGTCACTTCTCCCTCCACTTTTCTCCAAGCAGCTATTAAACAGATATACAGGCCCTACTCTTATGGGTGTTAAACATGTCTACAACTAGTCAGGCGGTAACTAGACAACTATACCTGTGACCTGTGTTTGTTGCCTCAGACCCCTGTCGTCGGTCCGACTCCCTTTTCAAGTCGGGGATGTAAAGATGCCCTTGACCTCTTGGGAAGCGGAAATAGCCCCGCAGTCCGACACACTGACCGCTTACTCTAAACTTTGCCCCCCCCCCCCCTAAAAACAGCAACGTGACATTGCCGGCCTGGTATTTTAAAGGGGGGGTCTCTAAATATACAGCCTATTGGGTTACTCTTCTCTCCTAGCCCGGTTCCTGTTGCCCCTCATCATCTTCGTTTATGGGAGAAGGTCTCGACTCTACTGGGCCATGTGTGTGTGTGTGTGTGTGTGTGTGTGTGTGTACGGCGCGGGCCAGGCAGGCGGGCCTTTCCCCCCCCTGAGCTGTGAGAAGCACACGTAATTAAATTAGCTCTGGGCTCCACAGGCTCCGGAGGAACTCCATACGCTTGTGCTTATGGGTTTTTTACGAGGCATGGAGTTAAAAAAAAAAAGGGAAAAAAAGAAAAAGGGATGTTTGATGTACTTGGAGGGTATAGGATTTTTCCAACAAAACAAACTCATTTTAATAATCAAATCCCCCCAAAACTCGTCTAGAAGGGCGTCTGTCCCGTGGGCGATCCCAAACTCTGATGTGCCAGCTGCCTTGATGTTGTTTTGTCACATGCGTCAAAGTCCAGGAAACACTCCCAGTTGCTGTATGACTTCATAGAAAGTGCAGTTATCCAAAATGCACAATAAGACTGAACTTACTTTCTTGATGCATCCCCTGGCCTTGCGGTAAACAAGCCGCCAGTAAACAGTATGAAGACTTTGGCCTGCATCCGTTCCTGCTTTCTATTGGAGAGGCACCCCTCCTTATTCAAACCAAGCCCTTTAAAAGCAGGTGTGAACCCCTAAAACGGCATTTCCTGCCGTTTATAACCGTGTCCAGGGAGAGGTCCTCCATGGCAGGTCATTAGAAGCATTAGAAGCCGTGTCGTGGCAGGGTCAGGTCAGCCAAGCAGAACCGGTTGGACTGTTGGGGCTCGGTTCTTATTGGTGTAGGACTGGAAACCACATTGTGACCTGGTCCCTTACCAAGCCCTTGATCTCTGTGGGTACAGATGCCTGTTCAAAGAGAGGTGTTTCTGCTAGCCCAGTTAGCACGTAAACACCTCTCTGCATTGGGTCAACGAGGGTAGTCTTTCTCGACCCCGACAGTGAAAAAGTGGCATGGGAGACTCGAATCATCATTGTGCTTATGACTACTTCTGTAATGGTCTCAATTCTCAGCCAGTTGGTGATCAAAATAGCTCAGAAAGGGGGAAGAGAGAGAATATGCATACCACCTTGTTACACTTTGAATAGAGGAATCTCAGCTAAGCTTCCTCTTTCTCTCCTCCAAAGTTCGAGGCCCCCGGCTGGGAGGGTCAAATGTTTTTCCAAAGAGGCCTCGGCTATGTCAGCCTGTGTCTGGGGATTAAATCCAGGATAGATTGATAGGGGCGAGTGGTTCAGCAGTCACATTTCTCTCAATGCCTTTCCTGTATCGCTCAGGCCTCACACAACTCTCCCCTCCACCTCCTCCGGGCTCCTTTGTGACTCGTAAAAAAAGAAGCCCGAAAAAAAAGAAAAGGTTCAATGAAACCACGTTAACCACTTGAAAGTCTCTCGAAGCGAGGCCCATTTAGTCTAACCGTGGGCCAAGGAGAAACAGAAAACGGCACTCGAGTGCCGACAGCACTTTAGCCCACATCGCTTTGAAATGGGAAGAAGATATGAGCTCCTGTATGCTGGGGCCAATAGAGCTTAGCATAACGAACCATTCTTTGGTTATTAGCTCGGCTAGTTCCAAGAAAGAAAGAAGGAAAACAGCCAGTGGAAGCAGGGGAGAGTATCAGGAGTGGGAGCAGGACTGTGATGAAGAGAAAGCTGACGTTAGAGGAAGCCATATCATGCTTGACCTCCATCCATTAACTGATATCCAGATATATTTTGGCTCAATTTCCCCCTCAAAGCGGTAATAATACATTTCTAAATGTCAACCCTTCCCGGGATAACTTTATTCTTCGCACATTTGTTCCGTAGCCATATGGAGCATGGGGAACCAATTTGTCACGTTTAACTGAATGTCAAATCTCTTTATTTATGTACTTATTTATTTATTTGTTTGTTTTTGTTGATCTATATAGTCTTCACGTGGTCCCAAATGCCATCTGAGGCTCTTCAAGTTTCCACTCTTTCAAGTTAACCTCCAGAGCCGGCCCTGTATGGCTGTTTTTTCTATTGTGTCCTTAAAACTACAAAATCCGCCAACTATTTCCTGCCCCAGTGACCAATTGCTTCGTTGAATGAATCTG
>NC_137678.1:56977527-56987527 GCF_963989245.1 Nansenia antarctica | reverse complement strand
GCTGGTTTACATAAATAGAGGCTATGTACACTATCCACTGTACTATACTGTACAGATAGTTAACTAGGGTTGTCATATTGCACAATAGTATTATTTCACATTTGTTTAAAGTGTCACAGTTTGCAGGCTTGAAATGTACATGTTTGTGCCTCAGCACTACACCTGATTTTTTCAGGCCAGCAGCTGCCATCAATCTGTCCAGACTGTCCAGGGCCCTCTGTAGGATAGGTCAATAATATACAACTGCCATTAGATATGAAGTGAGTGGTTAACCCTTGATACAGAGGAGCATTAGCTCATCATTGCAGAAGTAGGGCAAGTGGACACCACACCCAGACAAGCAATAAAAGCAGGAAAGCGTGAGCCACGGAGCCTTGTGATGTAAATAGACAGTCCAGCCTGAGAGAAGCATCTGAAGAGTGACAAAACATACCACACATGGGTGGCATTCCCCTGGTCCGATCCGGTTACCACCCTGTGTGGGTGTGTGTGTGTGTGTGTGTGCGTGTGCGTGTGTGTGTGTGGTGTATTTCGACTAAGTGCTGATCCACTAGGTCACTGTTAGCAATGCAAGAGTAGAGGGGGGGGGGGGGGGGGGGGGCTGGGGGGGGGGGGTGTAGCTGAGTGGTGCGATTTAGCCTGGCTGTGAGTATGTGTGTGTGTGGGGGGGGGCGGGCATCAGCAGAAAGGCACAGCTGCCCCCCATTCCTTGCCTCAGCTCCCGGGACCCCTCGTGGCAAAGCGACAGGTGCTGTCGAGACCCCCGCCGCCCTCGGCCTCCAACACAAGGCCGCTGACCGCATTCCGGGCAAGCCACCGCGGCAGTGTTGGGGGTGATGTCACCCATCAGGAGTGGGGGGCCAGAGACCTATGGAGACCCGGTTCCAAAAAGACCCATACATGTCGTGACGTTAGAATTATACGGTTCTATCTCCATTTTTGTCAAAATTGAGTTTTTTACATAATCTGATCCATTAGGTGTTTATTAATGCCTGTGTGGTGTTATTTTTAAAAAATGTTGACATTTTTGAGTTAGTAATTCATAAAATACAAAGGTTCCATCTCACAAAACATAATGGAATGTAAAAACGTTGACGCTCAATATCTCTGAACTACCCTAAACGGAGATAGAACCTTATCATTCTAATATCACGATATGGGTCCATCTGCCCAGTAGACACCCTCCTCCCCTGGGGTGATAACTGAATCAAGGCTAGGGTTATTTAGGGCCTCCACGGTGGAGGCGATGCTTCACGGCCTATCACTGATAAAGGAAGCTATTGTTGTTGTCCTCTATGGGGGGAAAGTGGCCGCAGCAGTGGTGGTTCAGATGGTAGAAGATACCAGATATGGTGAGGGAGATACTGTCGTGTTACTCTGGTTAGAACGAAGCATCGACGGGCCAGACTGCGGGACTGCGTGTGTCAAACATCAGGCACGGCGCAGAAGGGTTTAATCGCGGTCAAAAAGGGTTTAATTTGCGTTCTAATCGCGCCGCATTAGAAAGGAACCTTGAGGCTTGAAAGGTATTTAGTAGTAGAGGACTACCGTATGTGTGGGAACGATACGTGGGTAAGTTAGCCTGGAGGGGACGATTTGTTCTCTGTGATTTGTTGCCTGGAGGACATAGGGTCTATCATCTAGAAATAACCTAGACATGACCGCCCCCAGGTTGTTTTGTGTCTCGATCTCTTAGACAGAAATACCATCTAAGGCTTTAGTCTCAGTCCAACAATGAAGAAGAGAGTTGCTTTTTAAGCACCCAATTATCTTTCTCTCTCTCTCACACACACACACACACATACACACACACACACACCCCTCCTCTTAGACCCCTAGACACCGACCATGCTGAAACAGGGCTCCAGCAGGTGACGGCTATAGAAAGACCCGGCGCTGCGACTGTAAATGTGAGCAAGCCAAGCATTCTGTGTGTGTGTGTGTGTGTGTGTGTGTGTGTGTGTGTACGTGTGTGTACGTGTGTGTGTGTGTCTCAAGGGGAACTCCACTCAATTGGTGGGGGGGCGCGACACCCAGGAGCCTGGGAAGCAGAGGGGGGCGGGTGGGGGGGTGTGGGGGTGGGGGGGGATGTGTGTGTGTGGTTGGGGGGGGTTCTCTACTGTAGAAGGTTAGGGGACAGCAGGGCCAGCGATCGCCTCCTCCCACTTTACCTCAGCATGTCCCGTGGCGAGCCAGTCGACCCCCTCGTCTCGCGCTCCCGCCTGCCCACTGCCAAACCCCAGGAGAGGAGCAGCCGTCTGCCCTGCGGGAAACCCTCGCACACCGGGAGAGCCAAGCCTGAGAGTCCTAGGTAGGGTAGAACGCCACTGAGCAGCGTACGCCTGGCTGTCAGGTCGCCTGTGTTGTTGTTGTATCGCCGTATCTTCTCCTGTCTGACTGTCTCACTTTGAAGTCGACGCTTCGACAAACGAGCGGCTTGTTGGACTAGGCGTCTGTGTGGATGCCGTCATGAACTGGTACAGTAACTGATTCCCCCGCCACCTTTTTAATTTCATGCACCTATTGCTCACGTGTGATGCTGTTTCTGTTTGTTACCGGTTGTTTTTTTAAGTCGTTATTCGATTATTAAGTTACGATTGACTTTGGCGAGAAGGTTGACCTGGTGAACTTTAGTGGCTGAATACAGAGATTGCTTTGGTTTGTTCTTTGGCTTTATATTGTCGGTTTGTTGACTGTAGTTGTGAGGCTGTCTGTTTTGACGATTTCGTTTTAGTGGGTCTGTGCGTTTGTGTGTGCGTGTGTGTGTGTGTGTGTGTGTGCGTGTGTGTGTGTGTGTGCGTAGAGGGTGTGTGCGTGTGCGTGCCTGTATGTGTCGGTGTGTGTTTCAGTAAGACAGTGGTAGAGAGAAAGACAGCGACAGAGATGGAATGCTGAACACTGATTAGCCTTGTTAAAAGGCCCCATCTCATTTATCTGTGTTGGATCTGCTGCAGGGAGGACATCTTAATACACGCTGTCAACAGGGGGGGTCTGGGGGACTGTATAGAGCCCACTGCACAGATAACCAACGCTTCTATCTAATAGGGCAGCGACAGTCGTCCATTATGACGCTCCCGTGTGTAGCGTACATGCAAGGCCGTGGTCTCAGTACATTAGATTGCACTCAGCTGATGTATGTTTGACTCAGTTTGAGCTGACATATTGAACATCGAGTCTAGTGCATCTTGCCCTCATATGTGGAGGCTTTGTTCCACATGATCAGATCTTAAAGGTCGTGGGTTGCATAAATACTTGAGGCTAGGAATATACCAGAGCTTTCATCTTCCAGGACTTTTTTATAGGGGGGGTGGTGAGTTGGCCCACCGTGAAAAATGTGCGCCACACACTCCTGTCAGCTTTGCTTTGAGTTACACGGGGGGGCCTCCTGTATATTTTCCGATATATGGTAGCAGCTATAGTTGCTCCGGCCTGGTAAGCCTGTGATCTATTCTGGTGACCATACCTCCGGCCTTACGCAACATTCGTCTTGCTCTCGCTAATAGCTGCTCACAACGGGGGCCCGCTCCGCTGTGGAACCTAATATAAGGAGGGAATTGGAAAAGTCAATTTAAAAGGAGAAAAGTGGAGAAAAGTTTTGTAGTTCGACAGTTCCGTCGATGTTGAGGAAGAAGCGTCCTCTGAGAAAGGCTGGGTTAATGGCGGGGACACGGCCGTCTTTCTCCACGTCAATCGGCTGTTAACTCTCCTGTTAAAAGGAGTATTGGATGGACGAAGTAAATATTGTCCAAATATTTGAGTGAAATTCTTTCTTTTCGGGGAGACATAGTACAGGGAGAACTAGCGTAGGCAGACACTCACTTCTCACAGCTTCTCTTTTCTCCCTCCAACTTCCTGTGACTATCTGTCATTCCTCTTCCTGTCACACCTGAAAGGAAGGAAGTGACCCGTGAATGTGAGACGACCTAGATGTTTAGCGTGTCGCGATCGTGAAGAAGCGTCTCCCAACAAACTGTCCCTCTGTACGCTTAGAAAAGTGTTCTGTGATTTTTGCCCAGCACCAATCCCTGTCTACTTCTACCTGTAGTCACTTGTGTGTTTCTCACGCGTTCTCTGTGCTGTCTATCCGTTAGCACTTCCTCTCCTAATGAAACACGCACCTGGTACATAATGTAATGACAACCTACAGTCACGGAATAGCAAACGAGGTGTTTAATCACAGCAGCAGCAACAGAGGCCTGAATGGAGAGTCTGTTTAGCAGTCTGGTGATGGAAGAGAAGCACATGTCTTCAGAGTCAGTCACTCATCCCTCCCCCCAGCCCACCTGGCACTGACCTTGTTCTGTTTACAAGTTGCGTACGCGGTGATTAAACGGCATCCCTTTGTTCGTAAACCGCACAGTTGTTTTTTTTATCCTGTGTGAGTTCTGTCTCTAACTATTTCCTGTTAAACACGAGGAGCGGGGAGGCGGTAAGAGGAGGCGGTGACCAACCGCTCTCTCAACATGACTCAGTGAATGAGTGTCCTGTTGTAAAACTGTGACTTTGCTTCCAGGAATCCTTCGTGTTTTTCTACTTTTTTGGGTTTTTTACTTCTTTTTTTTGTTGGGTTCGTTTGTTTCCCGCCTTTTAGAATCATGTGTTTTCCTCTCCACGTTCCTCGCAAATTAATCAGAAGGGTGTTCGGAGCATTTTAAGGGGAGGGGAGGGGAGGAGTGAGAGGGAGAGGCTGCTTGGCAGTTTGAAGGCGGATGATAATTCGGTGAACGCCTGTTACGTGCCCGTAAGTAACACTCGTGGTAATAAGGTGGTGGCGTCCTCCGTCACGTGAATCGAGGTATGGGTTTACTTGCGTTCCGTGCGCTCCTCTTTCCTGTCTCTCGCCAGCCTCTCGTGGTCGCCGCCCCGGCCCGGCAGACACACACGTGCCTTGAACTGCTGACTCTCCCCACTTATTGCATTAGAAGGGGCATCTCAAAAGATGCCACAGTTTGAACAAGATTCCCTTGGGCCGTTCCTTATGCGTGGTCACAGTCTCAGTCTCTCTCTCTCTCTCTCTTTCTTTCTCTTTCTTTCTCTCTCTCTCTCTCTCTACTCTGTCCACAGTCTCACAGCGCGATATGCAAGTCCCCCCGGTCACAGTGGAATAGGCGCCCCACAGAAGAAGAACACAAGGTATGGCAGTGCTATGTTTGTTTTTCCCCTCCACTTTCTTGTCCGTGTCGGGTTAGGCCTGCCTACATACTTACTGTAGGGTTAGGCCTGCCTACATACTTACTGTAGGGTTAGGCCTGCCTACATACTTACTGTAGGGTTAGGCCTGTCTACATACTTACTGTAGGGTTAGGCCTGCCTACATACTTACTGTAGGGTTAGGCCTACCTACATACTTACTGTAGGGTTAGGCCTGCCTACATACTTACTGTAGGGTTAGGCCTGTCTACATACTTACTGTAGGGTTAGGCCTGCCTACATACTTACTGTAGGGTTAGGCCTGTCTACATACTTACTGTAGGGTTAGGCCTGCCTACATACTTACTGTAGGGTTAGGCCTGCCTACATACTTACTGTAGGGTTAGGCCTGCCTACATACTTACTGTAGGGTTAGGCCTGTCTACATACTTACTGTAGGGTTAGGCCTGTCTACATACTTACTGTAGGGTTAGGCCTGCCTACATACTTACTGTAGGGTTAGGCCTGCCTACATACTTACTGTAGGGTTAGGCCTGCCTACATACTTACTGTAGGGTTAGGCCTGTCTACATACTTACTGTAGGGTTAGGCCTGCCTACATACTTACTGTAGGGTTAGGCCTGCCTACATACTTACTGTAGGGTTAGGCCTGCCTACATACTTACTGTAGGGTTAGGCCTGCCTACATACTTACTGTAGGGTTAGGCCTGCCTACATACTTACTGTAGGGTTAGGCCTGCCTACATACTTACTGTAGGGTTAGGCCTGTCTACATACTTACTGTAGGGTTAGGCCTGCCTACATACTTACTGTAGGGTTAGGCCTGCCTGCATACTTACTGTAGGGTTAGGCCTACCTACATACTTACTGTAGGGTTAGGCCTGCCTACATACTTACTGTAGTGTCCTGTAGTCTGTCTACATACTTACTGTAGTGTCCTGTAGCCTGTCTACATACTTACTGTAGTGTCCTGTAGTCTGTCTGCATACTTACTGTAGTGTCCTGTAGTCTGTCTACATACTTACTGTAGTGTCCTGTAGTCTGTCTACATACTTACTGTAGTGTCATGTAGTCTGTCTACATACTTACTGTAGTGTCCTGTAGCCTGTCTACATACTTACTGTAGTGTCCTGTAGTCTGTCTACATACTTACTGTAGTGTCCTGTAGTCTGTCTGCATACTTACTGTAGTGTCCTGTAGTCTGTCTACATACTTACTGTAGTGTCCTGTAGCCTGTCTACATACTTACTGTAGTGTCCTGTAGTCTGTCTACATACTTACTGTAGTGTCCTGTAGTCTGTCTGCATACTTACTGTAGTGTCCTGTAGCCTGTCTGCATACTTACTGTAGTGTCCTGTAGCCTGTCTGCATACTTACTGTAGTGTCCTGTAGTCTGTCTGCATACTTACTGTAGTGTCCTGTAGTCTGTCTGCATACTTACTGTAGTGTCCTGTAGCCTGTCTACATACTTACTGTAGTGTCCTGTAGTCTGTCTGCATACTTACTGTAGTGTCCTGTAGTCTGTCTACATACTTACTGTAGTGTCCTGTAGTCTGTCTACATACTTACTGTAGTGTCCTGTAGTCTGTCTGCATACTTACTGTAGTGTCCTGTAGTCTGTCTACATACTTACTGTAGTGTCCTGTAGTCTGTCTACATACTTACTGTAGTGTCCTGTAGCCTGTCTGCATACTTACTGTAGTGTCCTGTAGTCTGTCTGCATACTTACTGTAGTGTCCTGTAGTCTGTCTACATACTTACTGTAGTGTCCTGTAGTCTGTCTACATACTTACTGTAGTGTCCTGTAGTCTGTCTACATACTTACTGTAGTGTCCTGTAGTCTGTCTGCATACTTACTGTAGTGTCCTGTAGTCTGTCTACATACTTACTGTAGTGTCCTGTAGCCTGTCTACATACTTACTGTAGTGTCCTGTAGCCTGTCTACATACTTACTGTAGTGTCCTGTAGTCTGTCTACATACTTACTGTAGTGTCCTGTAGTCTGTCTGCATACTTACTGTAGTGTCCTGTAGTCTGTCTACATACTTACTGTAGTGTCCTGTAGCCTGTCTACATACTTACTGTAGTGTCCTGTAGTCTGTCTACATACTTACTGTAGTGTCCTGTAGCCTGTCTGCATACTTACTGTAGTGTCCTGTAGTCTGTCTGCATACTTACTGTAGTGTCCTGTAGTCTGTCTGCATACTTACTGTAGTGTCCTGTAGTCTGTCTACATACTTACTGTAGTGTCCTGTAGTCTGTCTACATACTTACTGTAGTGTCCTGTAGTCTGTCTACATACTTACTGTAGTGTCCTGTAGTCTGTCTACATACTTACTGTAGTGTCTAGTGCTGTCCCAAACGACTATTTTTCTAACGATTAATCTAGCGATTATTTTATCGATTATTCGATTAGTCTACCGACTAATTTATCGATAAGTCTAACGATAATTTTTGTACTGTAAAAAAAAAAAAAAAAAAAAAACGTATTTGTCTCCACCTCACTGCTATGTTTAGCCAACTTGAATGCCAACATGGCCATTTAGAAGTCTATCCATCACCACAACACATAGCTAGCTAACGTTACTCTCGCTGCTATGTTATGATTAGCTAAATTGATGCTAACGTAGCATGCGAGCTACGAGCTAGATAACGTACAGTAGGTGCTCGCACCACAATGACAATAGGCTACCGTAGCTAGCCAGCTACATAGCTAACGTTACTAACACCAGAAGACAAGACATACGAACTGTGGTGAGCTACATTGCTTGTGTAACATTAGCTAGTAGCTATCCATTTTTCACTCATACACTTAATTGTCTCGCCTGGTAAAATAAAGGTTTAAAAAAAAACGCCATTTTGTTTATTTACGACTAACCGACGCATATTACGCTAACCGACGTATTGACGTAGTCGATGACGTCGACGACGTCGAATAATCGTAACAGCCCTAGTCCTGTAGTCTGTCTGCATACTTACTGTAGTGTCCTGTAGCCTGTCTACATACTTACTGTAGTGTCCTGTAGCCTGTCTGCATACTTACTGTAGTGTCCTGTAGTCTGTCTACATACTTACTGTAGTGTCCTGTAGCCTGTCTGCATACTTACTGTAGTGTCCTGTAGTCTGTCTGCATACTTACTGTAGTGTCCTGTAGCCTGTCTGCATACTTACTGTAGTGTCCTGTAGTCTGTCTGCATACTTACTGTAGTGTCCTGTAGTCTGTCTGCATACTTACTGTAGTGTCCTGTAGTCTGTCTGCATACTTACTCTAGTGTCCTGTAGTCTGTCTACATACTTACTGTAGTGTCCTGTAGTCTGTCTGCATACTTACTGTAGTGTCCTGTAGTCTGTCTGCATACTTACTGTAGTGTCCTGTAGCCTGTCTGCATACTTACTGTAGTGTCCTGTAGTCTGTCTGCATACTTACTGTAGTGTCCTGTAGTCTGTCTACATACTTACTGTAGTGTCCTGTAGTCTGTCTGCATACTTACTGTAGTGTCCTGTAGCCTGTCTGCATACTTACTGTAGTGTCCTGTAGTGTCCGGACTATTAAGTGCACTTTTACTGGTGTAAATCTACTCCGCTCACAAGGACTTAACTTCCTAACGTTGTCAGTCACGATGAAGTTCTAGTTTAATAGTATTGTAAGAGGATATCGTAACACGCAATACTGGGTGTTGTGAATTCTCCTGTGTGTGCGTGTGTGCGTGTGCGTGTGCGTGTGTGTGTGTGTATGTGCGTGTGCGTGTGCCTACGCCTATCTGTGTGACCAGCAGCAGTACTTGGCGACGGCAGCCCTCGACTCACGTAACTCAAGCCCCCCTCGGATTAGGCAGCCATCCTACCCAGAATGCACTACGGCGTGTTCCAGACCTCCTCATATAGCCTAACTCCAGAGGCACTGCAGTTGTCTGGCTCTTGGACCATTTGTTTCTCCTTAGGGGTGATGGGACCGGTGCGTTAGCAAATTATTTCACACGAACCCTCCCGCCAAGCTATGTGAAAAATGTCCTGGACGGCATCGACGGCACTGCGGGTGGTATCCCGCTCACAACAACACTGACGACCCCCCCCCCCCCCCCCCGGCTGGTGTTTCGCAGGGTATAGCGGTGGGGTCTGTTTCTGCTTTCAGAGCAATTCCTATAAATGTCTTTTTGAGGAAGAGCACCAGTATTAGAACTGTACAGTCGTCTGTTTTCTACGCACGCAATTCTCCCACTTTTCTTTCTCCCACTAATTTCTTCCCTGTGTTTAATTGGTAGTCCTGAAACACTTCTGGCCAAAGGGAACTTGTATCGATCGGCCCAGACAGCTAATATTCCACCACAGAAGCAGTTGGGCAGAGTTACTTTTCTCCTCACCCTGCTTGACGCCCGGCCATTCATCTCCCTGCTTCCTTCTCCCTCCCTCATTACCTGCTGCTAATGAGACCGAGCCCGTCACCCTGGCCTGCTGCATCCAGACTGATTGGCCTTTTAAGTCCTGCCTCAAGCCTTAGCTGGAGAGAGAGGTGTGCATGAGCGTGTGTGCGTGCGTGGGTAGAGGTGTGTGTGTGTGTGTGTCTGTGTGTGTGTGTGTGGGTAGTGGTGTGTGCGTTCCTATTATACAGTATGTGTGTGTGTGTGTGTGTGTGTGTGTGTGTGTGCGTGCCTTCATATACCGTATACAGTACGTGTGTGTGTAGGTGTGAGTGTGTGTGTGTGTCTGTCTGTGTGTGTGTGTATGGGTAGCGGTGTGTGCGTTAATACACCGTATACAGTACTTGAGTGTGTAGGTGTGAGTGACAGAGTGTACTGTTCAGGGGGGTCAGGGTCAGGCCTCTGTGGGCCTCCCAGGGGGGGGTCCAGGTG
>NC_137678.1:56970027-56972527 GCF_963989245.1 Nansenia antarctica | reverse complement strand
TGTGGGCATCTGAAGTAAACATCTACATTAGACATAGATACTGAAGTGTGTGTGTGTGTGTGTGTGTGTCTGTGTGTGTGTGCCTGTGTGAGTGTGTCTGTGTGTGTGCGCGTACGCATGCTCACATGTGCTTGGGTCTTGAGTACGCCCTGAGAGTATGTGTTCCTTCCAGCTCTGTCACACTCCTCTCTGAGTGTGTGTGTCACTAGACTCCTCTCTGTGTGTGTGTGTGTGTGTGTGTGTAGAGATCTGTCCTCACGGCCGCTGTCCTCTGATCTGTCCTCACCACACCGCTGTCCTCCTGTCTTCTCCCCCCCAGGTTACCAGGCCCGTCCCGGGGGTCCGCTGCAGGCAGCGGGGTGTCCAAGGGCCAGGGAGCCGCCAACGTCAACAGACGGAGCCAGAGCTTCAACAGCATCGACAAGAGCAAGCCTCTTCAGTATGCAAGCGGCAACGACAGAGGTAGGACCGCCCGAGGCTAAACCCAGGACTAAACAACACCTAGACTATACCTAGACTATACCTAGACAACACCTAAACCGTATTCACTTTAAGATTCTCCTTCTCACCTTTAAGGCTCTCCATAACCTAGCACCCTCATACCTCTCTGAACTCCTTCTGACTCACACTCCCTCCCGTAGTCTCAGATCTCCTCTGCCAACCAACTTGTCATCCCTTCTCCTGTATTTTGTTTGTTGTTATATCTCATTTTGCTTTGTTGATTTTAATGTTTTCATGTGGTTTTAAACTGTCTTGTTTAAAGAGCCTTGAAAAGCGCCCATAAATAAAATGTATTATTATTATTATTATTATTATTATTAAACTATACCTAGACTATACCTAAATAAGGATTTAAACAGCTGAACTTCTGGTGTCTCAAAGGTGTTCAGTATATACCCAGAAATGTTAGAATGCAATTTGTATGTTGCCAATAGAAGTATTTGAATGTGTCTGTTATATTCCTCATTAAACTTTGAGAACTTTAGTATTTTTGGTCGCATGTCCCAAACTGTCCACTTGGTGGCGTCGCTGATAAAGAGAAGGAGAGATGTGGAGGGCAATGTTGGTGGCTGTGTATCACTGGGCTGGTGTTAACCACTCTGCTGAATCATCCTGGCAGTTTATTCCAGGAGATGTATAATGTATATATATATATATATATGTGTAATGTATGCCATTAGAGAAAAGGCAGTGCATCTCACAGCCTTGCGGATGGTCACTGGAGTATGGAGCTAGTGTGTAATAGTGTCGATGATTCATACCATGCTATGGTCCGCCAAGCATAATAGTCAAACATAATATTATATAATGTTAGACTTTTTAGGACCTGTTCTCACTGCATTATATCAGTGTGCTCTTTCTTTTTTTTCCAACTGTGAAAGTGGATTTGATTAAACATTTTCAATAAGGCTATATTATATATAAGGCTATATTTCCACATGTTCCTATTATCATTCGATGTTTCGGCTGACAGTATTTGAGATGTTAATACAGTTCCCTTACGATTCACCTCTTTCTTTCGATCCCTCTGTCAGCGCGGGCCTACAGTTGTGTATGATAGAGTTGTGTGTGATGGGCAGTCGAGTTCATAAAGGCAGCAGGCCATAGACAGTCATAGGTCATAAACCTGACGGAGAGAAGGAGGTGATGGAGGGAGGGATAGAGGGAGGGATATTAAAAGGGGTCTGGAAGAGGTCAGTGGCTGGCTCACTGTTCCCCTCCTTGCTCCATACTCTCTATCTTCTATGTGTCTCTCCCCCCTCCTGTATGTCTCCCTCCCTCCTCTCTCTCTCTCTCTCTCTTCTCTATCTCATTTCTCTGTCTTTCTCCCTCCCTCCTGTATCTCTCTCTCTGTCTCTCTTCTCTCTCTTCAAGTCAAAGTCAAAAGTCAAAAGTGACTTTATTGTCCCATCACTGGGAAATTTGTATTGGGCTTGCACCCCACAGCAGCCAACAAAGAGCAACAGACAATACAGAATGTTAACACACAAACAGAAGGCAGCCCTGATTAAAACAAGAGTGGAAATAAAACGATGAGCAAGATATGTTCACATTCATCTGGTGCAGTTTAAAAGTTTAACAGAAACGGGAATAAAATAATTTTTAAATCTATTTAATCTAGCGCGAGGGACTCTGAACCTCCTCCCAGAGGGCAGCAGTTCATACTCTGCATGTAGGACATGGGAGGGATTCATGAGAATTCTATTAGCCTGTCTGAGAGTAGCCTGTTCAAAAATAGACTGCAGGGATGAGTGGTCTTTCACCCCTATGATCTTCCATGCAGTCTGTATCAGTCGGACCAGTTTGGACCTTAGTTTTACAGATAGGTTACCAAACCAAGATGTAATGCCGTATCTGATGAGACTCTCTAAGACAGACTGGTAGAAGAGTAGCATACATTTTTGGTCAACACCATGAACTCTAAGGCGGCGTAGGAAGTGTAGTCGTTGTTGTAATCTGCTACAAAGGCTGTCTACATGAGTGCTCCAGGTGAGTGAGT
>NC_137678.1:56955808-56958308 GCF_963989245.1 Nansenia antarctica | reverse complement strand
CAGATCATGTCTGTGTCCAGCCAAGCGTCTCTAAAACCATCTGAAGTCCAGACAGGGCCGTCTATTCTCTATTTCACTCGGCCATATCAGGGGTGCTGTTCATAAAAACGCCCTGAGAGCGCTGGCACACACACACCCGGGGGCGCTCTCTGACCATTCAGAAATTAACCGATTTCAGTTGAAACCAGAGCGCTCTGAGAGCTCAGAGCGTATTTACGAACGCGCCTATAAATCAGAACAGCCTGTCGTTCCTAAGGCCTCCCACACGGTGGGCTAACCTCCATTTCTTTCTTTCTTTCTTAATTATTTTTATTGATTTTAGACATGAACATAGATAATACACATTACCGATTGGTTACCCCCCCCCTCTGTCTTTTCTGCCCCCCCCCCTCTGCCCCCCCCCCCCCCCCCTCTGTCTTTACTGCTCCCCCCCCCCCCCCCCCCCTCTGTCTTTACTGCCCCCCGCCCCCCTCTGTCTTTTTGGCACTGCTCTCAGCCTCTCTCTGGTGGATCCACTTTATCGTGGCCATAATCGTTTCCTCCCTTAATCGGCCCTCTTACTTGAACAGGAAGAGGGTGAGCCCAGATTTCCCCATGTCCCTTTCCCGACTCTGCCTAACGTTCCTCATTACTGTGCAGTACTGTATATAAGTACTGTATACTGTACTGTATATTATGCCACAGTGACTTCTCCTCACGCTGCCCTCACAACAGCAGCTTATTTATGGAGTTATGAGTTATTCAGGCTCGTTAGGAAGTAGCGAATGAAGGATTTGTTTATTTTCGTTAGTTACTTAGTTACTTACCACCGTTCTCACTGTGTCTGCAAAGCACTGCAGTTGTTGTGCTGTTAATTCCAGTAAAGTCTGATATGGTACTACAGTCTGCAGCGTACTGTACGCGTAGTACGCGTCTCTCAACTCTTAACCAACCGGAACGCTTCGTGTTGTGGGTCTAGTCGTCTGACTCGTCGGTGCCAGCTCCCTGGCCAATCGGAGGGCTTGATTGAGATGGTAAACACGCCCTGGCTTCCCCCAGCCAATAGCAGAGCAGCAGAGAGGTCCTGGGAGAGAGGAAAGAGGCTCTGTGCTTAAAGAGCTCCCGCGGGACTCATTACCTTTCATGGTTATGTCTTCCCAACGAGTCCCCTGGCGTCCTCTCTCTCTTTATGTCCACAATGAACCGAGAGCCCAGAGCTCAGCAGCCAAACACATCTAAATTCATCTTGATTGAAAACAAATGATAACTTAGCATGTGCAGCGGGAAGACCATCTGGTCCAAAAAACAGCGACGGGTTTTTGTTTTCAGTGGTGTTTTGTTTTTGTTTCGGTCCCCCAGTAGCTAGCTGCAGCTAGCGGCCGACACAGAGAGATTTGTCAATGTACCTGACGCTGTTCATGACTGGAGGGTTCACTGTACCGGTCCACTTCATCATTAGTTGATCCAAGAGCACCTGGTCTATTCGGTTGTTAAGTCGTAACGTGTTTCCGGGTTCAACTTTGGCTGAGGCGCTCTCTTCGAAATGCCTCAGTAATAATAATAATTCATTATATTTATATAGCGCTATTCCGAGGCTCAAAGACGCTGACAAATATGGGAAAAACGGGAAAGTGCTGTGTCCCTTGTTGTATGAATAGATCCCAGTCTAAAAAACGATTGAACTGTCATTCTACCGCTGTAGTACACTGGTACTCTGGTGCTGGGAATTTCTGATTTGGACCCGGACATTGTTAAACGTCACGTTTGACGTCAGACTTAACAACCGAATAGAGTTATGGAACTTAACGTCAGAGAATGAGGCTGTCATGGAAGGACAGTAAAGAGGATCAGAAGTTGCAGCCCGGTTGTGTCCTGGTACCTAGTTATCTAACTAGTTATCTGACCACCAACGGTTCCTTTACAGAGTGAGAAGGTGACGGTGTATCAGATCCATTTCTGCATCGCCACCGTCCCCCAAAACATAACGCTCTGAAGAGCAGCTCACTTTCCAAACGGTGATGTGCTGTCGTTTAATATTTCACAGCTGGACAAGTGGGGCTGATAACCATTCAAACAGGCACTTTAGAGCTGCTTACTGCAACTATAGCTGCTTGCTGCACCATTCAGACATCTTCTGAGAGCGCCGCTGCTCGTCGAGTCTCCATCCGGCCATTTCATTCCTATTGAGAAGCACAGAGACATTCTTTTCTTTCAACCCCTGCGGAAAGCTATCTGTGATTAACACTGCGAAGCGACTCGCGAAGGAGTGGGCGTGTAAAACAAAGCCTCTATTCAAGCTCAAGGTGATTCGACATGAAAGAGAAGCCATCTGATGACTCCATCCTTCAGCCACACAGACTGAGCTCGTTTCAAGCCTTTGTGTCATTCCCTTTCAGAGCAGAGATTGGATATTGACAATGCAGAATCATCTGCCGCTGGTCTCCAGGGGTTAGAAAACAAATAGATATATACGCTATTGAAGACCTTGGACCAAAATTGGTTTAGAACTTAAACATAAACA
>NC_137678.1:56925808-56953308 GCF_963989245.1 Nansenia antarctica | reverse complement strand
GTCATAGATACACTGGGTCTTACTTTGGTCTTCTTGTCCTACTTTGAGATGGGAAATAATAATAATAATGGAATTTCAGATGCTATACCAGTCTATTAGATATTCTGTCAGAAAGCAAAGATAATATTTTTTCTATTATGGTTTTTATGTTTTGGTCTTTTTCTATGTGGCTGGCTGGTCATGCCAAAGTAACGTTTCCATCCTGGATGGATGGGCAATTTTCTTTCTGTATCTAATCTGATCTCATATGAGATTTGGCTCAAGACAGAAGATCACAGCTTTAGCCTACCAAGGTGAGCTGCCTGACACAGGGTGATTACCCTAGGTTATTGTGTGTGTGTGTATACACAGCGTGTGTGTGTGCCACAGTCTCTCACCTCTCGGCGTCTTAACAGAGGGGATTCTGGGATAGGTTCCCGTGGCAACCTGGTGTGAGTCCCTCTGTGGCCATATGTCCCTGTCCCTGTCGACCAGCTCTGGTCCTCTGGCGGTGTCTCAGCGGTGCTCCTCTCTGTCTGGCACTAGGGATGGGCGGGAGGTGTCTGAACGCGCATCCCCCCCCCTCCACCCCCCCCCCCCAGAGGTGCTGGTATCCTGGAGATCGTCCATTCGCCTGCTGTCCCTGTGGTGGACTCCCTAACCCAACGACTCTGAGAGCTGGGGGTGAAAGGCTTGTGAGGGGGGGTTGGGGTTGGGGGGGGGGACATGGTTGTCTGGCTCACTGGCCTATGACTGATCTATGACCGCTCTGCTGCGGTCAAGGTTGCTCAAGGGAAATGTGTGGTTGATTAATTGTGTGGTCTTAACTGGGGGTTAGAGGGCAGGATCTCCTCCAGGTGAATGAATAACAACAGAAAACCCCAAAACATTGCGACACATAATATGTTCACATATATGTAGTATACAGTACATGTCGTGAGCTTAGAATGATAAGGTTCTATCTCCGTTTAGGGCAGTTCAGAGATATTGAGCGTCAAAGTTTTTACATTCCATTATGTTTTGTGAGATGGAACCTTTGTATTTTATGAATTACTAACTAAAACATGTCAACATTTAAAAAATAACACCACACAGGCATTAATAAACACCTAATGGATCAGATTATGTAAAAAACTACATTCTGACAAAAATGGAGATAGAACCTTATAATTCTAACGTCACGATATGTATACATGTGTTATGTATACATATGTACTGTATATAACATCTATTGTGTTGAATGTGTGATTGTGTCCATTGTGGTTTTAGATCGGGGTCCTACCATCCTAGCGTTGGGTTGGAGTGTGTTGGATTTATGGGAAAGGGGATCTTACGATAAGAATCACTTCTCACAGGGTGACATAAGGGTGAGATAAGAGGGTAGTGGGTTATTTATGTCTGTCTCAACTGAATAATACATATGGGGAAGACTGATGGTCTTTTTTGCAGATATATGTATCAAAAGATACTTTAGATAACATCAGCCCCTTGCTGCTACACAATATAACACCGTGACAGCATCAGACTCATCCTAACCACACCACGAAACAACAGAAGAAGAAGCCCCCTGCCTCTGCGTCCTTGTGTGCTCTGCCCCCCCCCCCTCTACCCCCCAGCACAGCAGATTAACTCAGTCCTCGTACTGTAGACCCCCCACCAGGCGCTCATGAATAGCTAGTCATGGAATGGAAGTCGTATTTTTAGCGCTGGCGGTTTGTTAGCGAGGAGAATTAAACCGGTGTGTCTTCATTGAATTCTGTGGCAGCAGGGTTTCAGTAGAGCATTAGTCTCCATTAACAGCTTTTAGCTTTAATCTTAAATGTTTTTATTCCTGTGGTGAATTAGAAGTTGAAGTAATTGGCTGGTGGCTAGTTTGTTTCAGTTGTGCAGCACAGCACAAAAAAATCCAACAACCTGAAAGTCGTCGTGAGTAAGAGTCTCTCAGCGTTCTCCAGTCGAGGATAATTGCAGTGCAGGTGACTAGCAGGTGCCCTTGAGAGTGCGGACGGGAGAGAAAACTTTTCAAAAGATCGAAGCCTCTCTGCGTTCTGGAAGTTAGCGCTGAGAGGCACTGTATATAGAGAGGTCCTTTATTACCCTACAGACCAGAGAGAGAGCCAAGTACTTGTCCTCAAATGCCTCGTTGTTCTTAACAATTTAACGGCCGATGTAATTCCAGGACCGAAAACAACGATCGAAGTTCGGGGAGAAATTAGCACACTGGACCACTACATCTCATTAAGACAGCGCTGTCACACCTCATCCGTTTAGAGAGACATGATATCGACAGTTTGGCGGCTCGCTGTGGACTAGAAGCCCAGGTTTAAATCAATGCCGTGTCATGATGGCTTATACGGCCATCCTAAACATGACAATGACGTACTGTACATCCTAGACAGTTTTGTCTTCATCGACCATTAATCATCTTCCAGGGTTTTTTTTTTTTTTGCTTTTCTTCCGTACTGCGATAAACACACAATTGTCATTTGTATTATAAGAGATAAGAGAGCGTCCTTGATGTGGCCTGTGTGCTAAGTCTTTAAAGCTGCTCGAGTCGCTAAAGCTAACAATGGAATTGCTGTTGTTACCGAGTGTTCAAAGAAGTAGGCCCAGGGGAATTGTGTTTTGACAATGACAATAGAAGCCAGCTTGTTGTTGTTGTGGCCTAGGGGATAGTGATTTGAACTGTTGATCAGAAGGTCATGAGTTCAAATCCCACCTGGGGAACACCACCACTAGTGGGTCCTTGAGTAAAGCACTTAGCCCTAAGTTACTCCAGGGAGACTGTCCCTGTCATTTCTAAGTGTAAGTCGCTTTGTATAAAAGCATCTGCCAAAACGGTAAACATGTAAATGTAAATCACAGACCTCAATTGACAATTATCTGGAATGATTAGATGTATTATTTGTGACATGGTCTTAACATGTTGTTTTTAGATAAGCATTAATGAAGGTCACATTACTGGTAATTCAGTTTACCGCCGTCGGGCCTGGGCCTCTGTTGTGGATTATACCAATCTAATCACATTAAACCATGCATGTTATGGCATAATTGCGGCAGTAAAGGTTTTATGAATCAACATGGGCCGCCTCGCTGCTGAGTTTCCTGAATGAGACGGTCGCCAGAATCCATAGAAGAAGAAGAACGGCGTCTGTCAAGAGAACCAGATCTATTCACAGCCATGGGCAGATGTGCTCTGGCACATGTGGCACTCACGTATGTAACACAGCAGCCGGAAAAAAAAGAAAAAAAAACATCATTCTGGATAGACCAGTTGAATTAGCCCCATTGATATCTAGTTTACCCTATAACACATCCCCCCTTGCCAATGTTTTCCCACAATTCTTAATCTGGTAAGACGGTGAAATGCCATAGTCCTAGAGGCGGTAGGAGGGTTCCAGGTTGTTCCGTGCCAGAGGAGGGGATCAGACCCAGAATGCCCTGGGGGGCCGTATGGTGGCGGTGGGGGGGTGGGAGGGCGGTGGCGCCAGCTCACGTGCCACAGATGGCAACGGCGGGCAGCTGGGAGACCCCCCGAGGGTACCCTCCACCCCCCGCTGCGCCAGGGCTTGCTGCCAACCTGTCTGTGTGTAACCTAAGCTGCGGTGGCCCTCTCTCTCTCTCCCTCTCTCTCTCTCTCTCTCTCTCTCTCTCTCTCTCTCTCTCTCTCTCTCTCGCTCTCGCTCTCGCTCTCGCTCTCGCTCTCGCTCTCGCTCTCGCTCTCTCTCTCGCTCTCTCTCTCTCTGTCTGCCTCTCTCTCTCTCTCACTCTCTCTCTCTCTGTCTGCCTCTCTCTCTCTCTCTCTGCCCTCTCTCTCTCTCGCTCTCTCTCTCTCTCTCTCTCTCGCTCTGCCTCTCTCTCTCTCTCTCCCTCTCTCTCTATCTCTCTCTCTCTCGCTCTCTCTCTCGCTCTCTCACTCGCTCTCTCTCTCTCTCTCGCTCTCTGTCTCTCTCTCTCTCTCTCTTTCTCTCTCTCTCTCTCTCTCTCTCTCTCTCTCTCTCTCTCTCTCGCTCTCTCTCTCGCTCTCTCTCTCTCTCTCTCGGTGGGGGGGACGTTGCGTTCGTTGTTTTTTAGGGGGGGAGTGCAAGGCCTTGCAAAGTTTTGTCTGCTGCACTGTGCCATGTTGTAATCTTCCGCCTTGAGGTTGGAGAACGCGGGGGGGTAGTCGTCTGTGTGTCTTTGTGTGTCTGGGGAACTCGGCAAGCTGTCTTCTGGGCTTCTTGTTTGTACTCTAGCCAGCTGCCTTGTGTGCTAGTCTGAGTTCTGAGTTTGCTCCATTTTTCTCTATTTACATATTTGGCGTTTTTCAGCAGACGCCTTTTTAATCAAAGCGACTTACAAGAAAAGACATTTGTCTAAGTAAGTGAATCATCTATCCATCAATGTTTGCTTTGGCGGGCGTATGACCGCCACTGCTGACTGACTGGCAGGAGATGCCTTCTGCATCGCAGCAGCATCCAGATCCAGATTCAGACCCAGATCCAGATCCAGATCCAGGCTTTCACAGACCAGAGCCTGGCAGAGAAGGGTGCCCTCCTACTGTGCCATCCTGCCGTCTGTCCAACTCCCCTCTGGGGGAAATCACATGTTCAGCACATCTGCAAGGTCACTCACTCCGTCATGTTGTTGAGTGGAGTGGATTACTATCGTATCGGACTGGATTCCACAGGCAGGCGGCCATTGTGTTTGTTTACCAAATGATTTTCTTGTCAATAATGTGGGAGGGAAGAAAAGGCCACACCTGACAATGACAAAGTGTAATTGGAATTCTCGGCGTACCCAAATAACAACGTCAATTGCGTTGCCCTCCTAAAACACGTTTGCGATTACGAATCAGGGCTCCATCTTTCCCCTAAATCCCCATCAGACTATTACTTATGGTTATGGAATCAGCTTCATGAATTATGTCCAGATTAATCTATATAGACAGCCTCAGCTTGGCTGCCTCACCGTATTATGCATGAGCTCATTTCCAGTCAGGGCTGTTGTACAAACAGCACACGGTCGGTTTGCATACTCTCGTCCGGGAAAGTGGGTCCTGTTGTCTCTGGTACCTATCGGATTGATTCTCCGTTCTCATCCTCCATCCTCCCTCCTTGATTAACCCTGGGCTCTGATTGGTCCAGGAGGCTGTCTCCTGCGTGTAGTGTCGACTGGCTGTCAGGCTGCCCTGAGGGGAGAGGAGTGGGGGGGGGGGAGCCAGCGGCAGGGAGGGGCGGGAGGAGGGGGTGTGGGTGAGGGGGGCTGTAGAGTGGTGAGGTAGCTCTCGCTCTCTCCTCTCTCTGGGTGCAGTCGTGTCACAGCTAGCTTATTCAGCCAGCAAGCCAGGGGTGCGGTAGTCAGCCAGGCAGGCAGAGGAGGCGAAGCAACACTTTATACAGCCCTGCCAGCAGAACGAGAGGGCAGGACAAGACAAGACAAGACATCCCTGAGGAGGTGAGTGGGAGTCCGCCGGCTTCGACCCTTCCCCCCCCCACACCCTCCCCACCACCCCCTATTGATTGCTATTCCTTTGCTGTGCGTCCAAGATCAGTAGGGGTGGACTAACTTACACACTGACGGGACAGTTCACAGTGTGGCTTTGTTGGACTAAGCTGGCTCAGCCTGCCAGCAGCCGAGAGAAGAGAAAAGAAACGAAAACCTTGACTGAAACATTGATTATGGTCTTTTAGCAGGGCCCTAGCTAGCAGGGTCTTTTAGCAAGGCCCTGCCATGGGTTTTCTGAAGTATAATTGCGAGAGCCCCGCGAGCTCAATAGGCGTAGATTAGGATTATGGGATGATGGACAAATTAGGACGAGCGCTCGGCGGTCTCTTTGAGCCGTCGTCATGCGTCACTCCACTACTGTACCAGACGCAGCTCTGAGGTTCCTTCTCTGGTTTAGGTGCAGGCTAATGGGAGTCATGGCCTTAGCATGTTATATGCGACCCACGTGTCATCTTGAAAGAAACTCTTTAGCGCTTTGGTGGTTACTGTCTTTTGAACATTTAAGCAGTCGGTTTGACTTGCAAGCCATGTTGAATTCGCTAAATTAAACATTGTCGTTCTCGATTTAGCATGTAAGTCGAATCATTTATGAACTCGACGAGGCATAAATAACTGTACATATCCACCTGTCTAGAGATATCCTACGTCCAAAAGACATGTTTTTCTACAAAAGAAAGAAAAGCGTATGGACTATGGAGAAGGCTTGCCGTCCACTAGCCATTGTTTTGAGCAGAGGGATTGTTACGCAAGAGGTCCTCAGAGAAAGAGTCACATGCTTTTGGCTATGCTGGTCGTACCTTCTCACCAGCACCCCAAATGTGTTCTCTGATTCGACTTTCATTATATCTTAGAAACATAATCGTCTCCTCTGTATTGAGAATTCGCCATTTCGCTGTTTATCGTGGCGATTTATATGTTGTTTTTATCCCTTCCTCCTCCTTCTAGAGCAATGCTCACAGCATTGAATATTGCATGAGATTGCTGTTCGCATGCTTGAACGGAGCCCTTGCATTGCACTCTATAGCTTGGCGGTACAGTACAGTATGTCTCCACAATGGACAGCATGAAACACTAGATTCAGCCTGCACTAAACCTATGGAAGCTTCCAGTACCTGAGGGAAATCTAGTGAGTTTGAAGAGGAAGAAGCATGTTGGTTCACATGTTATTGGACTATTGGAGTGAGTCTACAGCATGCAGGACGTTGTGGTTATCCTCTAGCTAGCTGATGTTTGAATGTCGCATAATAATAAAATACGGAAGGAGAACCGACGTCTTGGTATTTCTCTACTTGCATCCAGAGCGGTCGGTGCGCAGTACATCTGCGGCTCATGGTTTATTGAAGAGGTTCTGACTCAACCACAGCCTGTGTTTGAGGGCGGCTGTGGCTCAGCTGGTAGAGCCGGCGTCTAATGATCTCAAAGTCGGCAGCTCGCAGCGGTTCAGATCCCTGGCGGGCCGCTCGTCGGAGCACCCCTGAGCAAGGCACTGAACCCCCTAATTGCTCCCGGGGTTGCCTTCAATAGCGGTGACCCCTTGCCTAGATGAGCCTAGATGAGCCCCCTGTAGAGCATGCATGTATTTTGTTGTACTCTGTGCAATCCATTTTCCCTATTCGTGAGTTTAGAATGATAAGGTTCTATCTCCGTTTAGGGCAGTTCAGAGATATTGACCGTCAAAGTTGTTACATTGCATTATGTTTTGTGAGATGGAACCTTTGTATTTTATTAATTACTAACTCAAAAATCAAAAAAACAAAAAAAACACACATGCATTAATAAACACCTAATGGATCAGATTATGTAAAAAACTACATTTTGACAAAAATTGAGATAGAACCTTATAATTCTAACGTCATGTATTGCTCAGTCGGGACTGTTGAGTGCGGCTGTGAGACCAGTGACAGGCCCGTCTGCAGGTCTGAGGGGACGCGCTGCCTGTCAGACCCGTCACACATGATCCAGTCAGCGGCCGGCGCCCAGAGAGAGAGAAAGAGAGAGTGAGGGAGAGAGAGAGCCCAGAGAGAGAGAGAGAGAGAGAGAGAGAGAGAGAGAGAGAGCCCAGAGAGAGAGAGAGAGAGAGAGAGCCCAGAGAGAGAGAGAGAGAGAGAGCCCAGAGAGAGAGAGAGAGAGAGAGAGCGAGAGAGAGAGAGGCAGACAGAGAGAGCGAGAGAGAGAGAGAGAGCGAGAGAGAGACAGAGAGAGAGAGAGAGAGAGAGAGCCCAGAGAGAGAGAGAGAGAGACAGAGAGAGAGAGAGAGAGCCCAGAGAGAGAGAGAGAGAGAGAGAGAGAGAGAGGAGAGAGAGGGAGAGAGAGAGAGAGCCCAGAGAGAGAGAGAGAGAGAGAGATAGAGGGAGAGCGAGAGAGAGAGAGAGACAGAGAGAGAGAGAAGAGAGAGAGAGAGAGAGAGCCCAGAGAGAGAGAGAGAGAGAGAGAGCGAGAGAGAGAGAGAGAGGCAGACAGAGAGAGAGAGAGAGAGAGAGAGAGAGAAAGAGGCAGACAGAGAGAGAGAGAGAGAGAGAGAGAGAGAGAGAGAGAGAGAGAAAGAGGCAGACAGAGAGAGAGAGAGCCTCCGTAATGAAATATTCAGCCCTGATACAGGAAGGCGTGCTGCTGTGCTCTCAGGGGCCCTAGTGTGGACCAGGTGGTGGGGGAGGTGGGGGAGGCTGTGTCTCAGGAGGTCGAGTCGCCTTCTAATGATCACAAGGTTGGCAGATCGGCGGTTCGAGCCCCGGCTGGCAACATGTCGAAGTGTCCTTGGGCAAGACACTGAACCCCAAAATTGCTCCCAGTGAGCGGGCCGGCGCCTTGCATGGCAGCTTGCCGCCATTGGTGTGTGAATGTGTGTGTGAATGGGTGAATGAGAGGCCGTTGTAAAGCGCTTTGGATAAAGGCGCTATATAAGTGCAGTCCATTTACCATTTACTTAGTGTGGACCAGGGGGTGTCTGAGCTGAGCCTAGGCCCGCCTGGACTGGGTTGAGGAGGGGTTGGATGAGGGGTTCAACATCCTCTGGTCTCAACTGGTTTATTTGCCTCTCTCACTTTGTTGTTGTTGTAGTTTTGCGTTTCAACTGCGCCTGTTAATGGCCTTTATGCCAAGAGGCTTTTCCTTTACGCTTCTAATTTCAGACTTCGCTCGACCTTGTTTGTGTAGGTGACCACTACGTGGTAAAGCATCATTCTGCTTTACAGCTCCCGTTTCCCACCCGCAATACAGTCAGTGTTCTTTCATTCAACTTAATAACTGCGTTATGAGAGCAATGACAAAGCATTAAGAATTAAAGCTTTCGTAAACAATTCCTACCAGAAAAGAGAGAATGACAGAGAAAGCTATCGGGTATGCTTTTCTTTTTGATGTTCAGAAAAAACGAAATTGACCAAGAACAATACAACCCGCTGCTATTTATAGAGGAAATGGCCCTCAGTCTGTCGCAGTCAACAAGTTCTAACTGTGACCAATTGAAGTGGAAATGAGAGGGAAATTTCTAATCTGCTTCCCCAGACCATTAGAGACTAATTAAAATGTTTGCTGGAAGGAGGAGGATTGTCAGTATTGTGTTAAAGAGGACCACCACAGGAGGGGAGAGAGAAAAGCACAGAATGTGTCTCATTTGGGAGAAAGAGAGAGTGAGAGAGAAATGACTCTCACTTTAGGATAAATAATTTGAAGGCAATGGGGCTTTTAAACAACCATCTGTTTCAATCTCAGTCATTACCGTGGCAACCGCATCCAATAATAACCTGCCGGTCTGGTATCAGAAAGTGGCTATCCTGCAGATTACCAGAGCAACACGTATTTAACGGTTAATCAACTATCAAGCAGCGCGTGATGACTATCTACAGTAGCAATGTGTTCCTGTGAAGATTTTGCTGGAAAACGATTTGCTTGTCGTTTTGTGGTCATTTCTATTCAGTTTAAGGCAATTTTCTTGCTTTCTTTCACACAAACCGTAACTCTTTATTACCCAAATAACAGACAAAGCTACAGAGGATGTTATCAAAAGTGATGCAGGCTGAGTCTGTCTGCTTCTGGGGAGGAAATTGAGGGTGTTTCAGAAAAGACAAAAGACAAAGTGTGCTTCTCTCAAAGCAAGCTCCATTCGCCTTACAGACGGATGAGGAGTTTGATGACCAAGATGAGGCAGGGGGCTGATTCGCACCTTTAAAAGACCATCTGTCTCTGTGGTGCCTAGCTGGCCAGTTCCTAGCGAAGACCGCCCTTAAGCTACAGAAGTTAACCCCTTCCTTCCTTCCAAAACTGATGCTGGCACTATAACTTTAATCACTATAACTATATTCAGCACAGCATGTGACATCAGCACATCACATAAAGTGTCTGGTGAAAGTATGTACTCTGTTATCTTCAGTATTCTGTCCCCTCTTGTCTTCACTTTAACCCAGAGCTATAGATCAGCTGTGAGACCCGTGTGGTCTATTGGCAGGCAGAAGCATCACTTCCCAACAGCGGCTTTTAGAATACTGCCTCTACTCCCCAGGGACACAGGGAAGGACTCGTTTCCTTAGCGAGCGTCAGGCTTGGCTCTGTCTGCCCTCCAGTCTGGTACCTCAGCGAGGTCTGGCCTCCAGGGACACAGGGGAGAGGGGAGACTCAGGGGAGAGGGGTTCTGGGGACATCACACTCCCCCTGTTGGGTTTTTAGCTCTCAGTGGCAGGACAGGAGGATGTTTTGTTCTTCCCGCGGGAGAAAGTTAAAAACAGAACGTCAAGGTGACCTGACAAGAGTTACTGTCGCCACGGAAACTCACGGCTCCGCCTTGTGTGTGCGTGTGTGTGTGCGTGTGTGCGTGTGTGTGTGTGTGTGTGTGTGTGTGTGTGTGTGTGCGTGCGTGCGTGCACCTCCTGATGCTAAACGCCAGTGACACAGTAAGATGTTCAACTGTTGCATTCTGGGAGACAGATAGTCACCCACCCTCCAAGTGCCGTTGAAAGCTAAAGCTGAAACAACTTGCAAGTCACGGCAACAGCCTAAAGCCACTTAAGCGCAGATCAGAGGAAACGATTACACCCAAACATGCAGGCAGCGTTTTATCAAAGCTGATTGATTTCTGCAGCTTTGTTGATGAAGAACCACACAACCCGTTCACTTTCAAGCTCCATTCGACACATGTTTGTTATCAGAGCGTCAGAACTTTGGTGGTAAAACGACAATTACATGTTAATGTTTGGATAGCTGCTGATTATTAAAATGGCATGTTCACGTTCACGAAGCTTGATGATTGATATCAAATGTATAAAAGCAGTAAACACTCATCTGGGAGCTACAGCAGACAGCCAATATGTTGGTGTGACAGAGAACGGATAGCCATGGCTCTGCAGACGTCATTTATTCCAACGTGTGACGATTCAATCACTCAGACTGTGTGTCGCCATCATTGAGACTTCCTCTAATAATAGCCTGGCTCAGTCTGGGCAGGAATGAAATGGCAAAATGATAAATTGCATATGGCAAATGAGAAATCGCCTTTTGTGAAAGAGAATCTAGACACTAGGCCACTGGCCATTTGTATTTTTCAATCCATAAATCCATTTATTTCGTTATCAAATTGAGATGGCCAACATGCCTGGTCGCTCAGCAGATGGGAGAGATTGAAGAAGGAATCCTATTCGAATGCCAGCAGGGATTTCCATTTTCACAGTTAAAATATTTTCGCTCAGATTGAAAATACTTTTCAATTGTTATAAAACAGTAGTGACCAAACATGAGACATTTCCTCCTATGTTGTTAGTGACCTTCCTTCCTTCCTTCCACACAAGCTGGTATTGAACGGGCCCCCTACATATTCCACTGTGACCGTTGTGTAACCGATTGCGAATCACCCGCCTGTGTTCAATGCTTGATATTACCCAACTCTGATATTAATAACTTCAAGCCCTTGAAAAGTGCAAAAACAGAGAGAAATCAATAAGGGCACATAGTTCCAACGTCCTGGCGGGTTCAGGAGTCCGCCCCCACACATCTCCTCCCTCCTCCATTGTGGGGCTTTTCAAAGAGCTCGGTTTTTTTTTCTCTCGAATTTTGAGACCGTCTTTTGGGTTTCATCTTTGTCTTGAATACATTATTTATGTCGTGGGAGAATTGATGTTCACTGGCCTACAATTTAATTAGCCAACTATCCCAGCGATGAGCACCCTCTCACTTTTTGAGGGATTGGGCGTTGTCTAAAATATATAACGAATTTCACAACCCAAAGTGTTTGAAGTAAGAGACCCAGACGGTACAGAGTGTGGGTCGTCCTCGAGGCCCCTCTAGAACACAGGGTGTGGTTCCCGGACCCTCTAGAACACAGGGTGTGGTTCCCGGACCCTCTAGAACACAGGGTGTGGTTCCCGGACCCTCTAGAACACAGGGTGTGGTTAATGGACCCTCTAGAACACAGGGTGTGGTTCCCGGACCCTCTAGAACACAGGGTGTGGTTCCCGGACCCTCTAGAACACAGGGTGTGGTTCCCGGACCCTCTAGAACACAGGGTGTGGTTCCCGGACCCTCTAGAACACAGGGTGTGGTTCCCAGACCCTCTAGAACACAGGGTGTGGTTAATGGACCCTCTAGAACACAGGGTGTGGTTCCCAGACCCTCTAGAACACAGGGTGTGGTTAATGGACCCTCTAGAACACAGGGTGTGGTTCCTGGACCCTCTAGAACACAGGGTGTGGTTAATGGACCCTCTAGAACACAGGGTGTGGTTCCCAGACCCTCTAGAACACAGGGTGTGGTTAATGGACCCTCTAGAACACAGGGTGTGGTTCCCGGACCCTCTAGAACACAGGGTGTGGTTCCCGGACCCTCTAGAACACAGGGTGTGGTTCCCGGACCCTCTAGAACACAGGGTGTGGCTCCTGGACCCTCTAGAACACAGGGTGTGGTTCCTGGACATGTTGCTTGCGGTGTTGTTCAGGTTCTCTCTGCACTGCTGAGGGGTGGTGGGTCACATGGTGGGTCACATGGTAGGTCACATGGTGGGTCACATGGTGGGTCACATGGTGGGTCACATGGTGGGTCACATCCAAAACGTTTTCCCTCCGAGACTCAATTTCAAGTTGAGGGAGGTGATCTGCTGATTCCCAGTGTTAATTAAGGGTCGTGGACACACACACACACACACACACTGGGACCAGATATGTTGGCATGGCAACCAGCTGTACTGTATGTGTATATCATGTGTGTGTGTGTGTGTGCGCCTGTGTGCTCCCGTGCCCCTGTGTGAGAGAGAGAGCGATAGAGGACAGAGACAGAGCGGGAGAGCGCTAATGCTAATGCCTTGTCATGCAGGGTGACTTAGGTGTGATAGGAGGAAATAGGATTACAATGACAAAGACTGAAACATATCGCTTCCGATTTCTTCCCTTTGTAGCGGCGCTAATTAAACGTGCGGAAACTATCCGTGGTTGATCGACGCGGCCTGCCGTGTTTAGGTGCTGGGGAGTACGTCAACGCCACAGCAAGGTCGCTGCCGTCTCAATAATGAATTCATGCTAACAAGCACTCGTTCATTTCACACAGTCAGGCTAATGACGGAATGAGGAATGATCCCTCGCAGGACCCTTAATGCCCAAACGTCAATGGTGCCTTAAGGCCGATTTAAAGTTCTGCGTCGAATTTACGTGCGTAGCTTACGTTCCCTACGTAAGGGCTCTCGCACTTTACACTTCTGCGTAGGCCGCGCTGCAATTACACCGTCACATCGCTAGGTGGCAGTGTGTTTTCTATGCCCCTGTGCTGTGCCTCTTCCGGTTAGGAAGTCAACGGAGCTCAAAGCTCAAAGCGGCATAATAGCGATCTTTTTGTTGTTATGCTTGTTGTAAATAAAAGTTCTATGATGCATTGAAATGACATTAAACTAAGATAATACGATGGTTATCATAATTTTTCAAATCTTTATTAATAAGTAATTACAGAAAAAGTAAATGACATTTCTATCATGGCTTCCGCATTTTGGCCTACGAGAGAGTCTGAATCACCAAGCGGACCAATCACAGAGCTGACGCGTACGCGTACGCTCTGACGCGTACTTAGATTTTTTGAGAGGAGCGCGTCAAGGCTACGCACGGTCACGCGGGACTACGTAAGCTTACGCGTAGCCTACGGCGTCGACTTTCCGCAGAACTTTAAACCGGCCTTTAATGAGGATTTAAAAAGGCCCCACCCAGCCCTGCTCAACATACCAATCAGACAGGAGAAGTGATGGAACATCGCCTGCACACCTGAATAGCTGCATTTCTTCCGGGACATTCCTCACTTCTTAGGGACTGAGCTCAGTGGTGTAGTCTAGTGTGTTCTAGTGGGTATACTGTGATTTTTCCCTCCCAGCCTCATATCGTTCATTTCGCCATTAAAATAAATCTGCGCTCCCTGTCTAACGTTATATATATATATCTAACATTATGTTATAAGGCTGATCTGTTCATGATAGTGCAGCATTTTGACATATTTCATGTCGCATTTCCCGCCGTTGATGGTATATGACGCTATAGTCAGTCCCAATGGTCCAAAATTCAAGTGCTTCGTAACACAGACAGGGTGAATTTTATGACAAAGTGAAAGTTCTGTCACAAAACGCCATTACGTATCCTCACACATGTTTAAGTGGGTATATGGAAATCCTTGGCCTTTCCTAGTGGGTATACGGCGTAGTCCTGCGTATCACCTAGACTACAGTACACCACTGCTTCTTAGGGACTGAGCTAGGTTTAATTAAAGCAAATAATTAAAAACAAAGCAAGCCGGTGTGTGCTGTAGGCTGCAGTATGCTTGCAGGCTTGGCGGTGGCGAGTCTCTCACCCTGCACACGACTGCTGCATTCAGAGGAACTTCACCTGAAGGGTTAATCTTGGTGGAGGGTGGAGGTGTGAGATATGAGGAGAGAATACAGAGGAGGGAAAATGGATGCTATTTGTCTTCATCTTTCATGTCTGACACCCCTCTCCTCTCTCTCTCTCTGTCTCTCTCTCTCCCTCTCTCTCTCTCTCTCTCTCTCTCTCCCTCACCCACTCTCTCTCCCTCCCTCTCTCTCTCCCTCCCTCTCTCTCTCTCTCTCTCTCTCTCTCTCTCTCTCTCTCTCTCTCTCTCTCTCTCTCTCTCTCTCTCTCTCTCTCTCTCTCTCTCTCTCTCTCTCTCTCTCTCTCTCTCTCTCTCTCTCTCTCTCTCTCTCTCTCTCTCTCTCTCTCTCTCTCTCTCTCTCTCTCTCTCCCTCACTCTCTCTCTCTCTCTCTCTCTCTCTCTCTCTCTCTCTCTCTCTCTCTCTCTCTCTCTCTCTCTCTCTCTCTCTCTCTCTCTCTCTCTCTCTGCCAGTTGGGATGACAGCAGTTCAGTGAGCAGTGGTCTGAGTGACACTCTGGACAACATCAGCACGGACGATCTGAACACGCCCGCCTACTCCGAAGTCACCTCCTCATCGACGCGCAAGAACAAGGAAGCACAGGTACCGTACGCCCATGAGTATCATCTGATTGCAATAAAACAACAAAGTTGGTTTTGTGTGAGGAGAGCTTTAGGGAGGACGTTTACACTACTACAGTTCCCAAGGAGATCTAGGCGACACGACAGTACTGTGGGAGCCAGTCCTTACGCAGTCTTAACAGAGGCTGTTAAAAATAACCACCTATCTGTGCCCCTTATGAAATACTGAACAGATTGAGCTCTTAAGAGACTCTGCTAGTGCTGTTAGTGAGGGAGGGAGGCCTTACCATCTGTCAGGTAGATAAGTCATTGTGTTTGTGTGTGTCTGTGTGTGTGCGTGTGTGCGTGTGTGTGTGTGCGTGTGCGTGTGTGTGTGTGCGCGTGCGCGTGTGTGTGTGTGTGTGCGTGTGCGTGCGTGCGTGCGTGCGTGCGCGTGTGCGTGTCTGCACGTGTGTGCGTGTCTGTGCGTGTGCATGTGTGTGTGTGTGTGTATATTAATGTGTGTGTGTGCGTGTGTGTGTCTCAGTCCCAGAAGGGGAACAAACACAACAAGCACGTGGAACATGAGGTCAGCAGCAGTTGGGCCGGCGCCGAGGATCTGAAGAAGGTGGACGAGGAGCTGGACGCGGCGGGCATGGACCCCATGGGCGCCAAGTGGAAGACCTCCTCCTCCTCCTCCTCCCCAGCGGGGGGGCAGGGCGAGGACGCAGGGCAGAAGACGGGCCTGCCCATGACCCAGACGGGGTCCTGGAGGAGGGGCATGACCGCCCAGGTGGGCATCACGCCCCCGAGGACCAAAGGCTCCGGTGCCACTCTGAAATCCCCCGGTATGAAGCTCTCTTCTCATTCACCATGACAGTTACACGTGAGCTTAGAATGATAAGGTTCTATCTCCGTTTAGAATGATAAGGTTCTATCTCCGTTTAGAATGATAAGGTTCTATCTCCGTTTAGAATGATAAGGTTCTATCTCCGTTTAGAATGATAAGGTTCTATCTCCGTTTAGAATGATAAGGTTCTATCTCCGTTTAGAATGATAAGGTTCTATCTCCGTTTAGAATGAGAAGGTTCTATCTCCGTTTAGAATGATAAGGTTCTATCTCCGTTTAGAATGATAAGGTTCTATCTCCGTTTAGAATGATAAGGTTCTATCTCCGTTTAGAATGAGAAGGTTCTATCTCCGTTTAGAATGATAAGGTTCTATCTCCGTTTAGGGCAGTTCAGAGATATTGAGCGTACGTTTTTACATTCCATTATGTTTTGTGAGATGGAACACCACACAGGCATTAATCAACACCTAATGGATCAGATTATGTAAAAAACTCAATTCTGACAAAAATGGAGAACCTTATAATTCTAACGTCACAAGTATTTCTCATCTCTCTTTCCGGAGTGACCTTATTTATTTCTCCTCACTTTTGCATGGTGGAAAGAGTTTGAGTTGTTAGATTAAGACGTTAAGATGTTGGGTGCATTCAGTTCAACTCGTCTCTCGTCTCTGGTTGAAATTCTGTTTATATCGGGAATTTCCCTTTGTAACTTGATCTGATTTGTTTGGATTTGTTGAATTGTAGATGTGTTCCAATTTCAGATTGATTTGGTAACAGAGTCAAACACTTAAGTCAATGTCGTCGCCCTTGAAGTTTCAGCCAAGTTCCCGGCCCTGACTAAAATGTCCTGTTAAACCACTTAAAAGTTCAACTTCTCCGTTATATCTGGACTTTTCTTTGATAGTTTTGGGTTCGCTCAGCAACTTCTCCTTGGCTAGGATTAGCATCACTTTCCCATTTAGCTGAGCTTTGTGAAAGTGTGATGCGCGCTGTTGGCCAACGTATACAGAAACCTGGCACAGCCACCCCGGCTGTCGCACTGCAGGTGATGACTAAGACGAGACATGATTTGCAAATAAGTGGAGAGGAGGTTCACACCTCTGCTCAGCTCCTACTGCAGGCAGCACCCCAGCAGTCTGCAGAGGGGCCCAGGTGTTAGCCAGGTGTTAGCCAGGTGTTAGCCAGGTGTTAGCCAGGTGTTAGCCAGGTGTTAGCCAGGTGTTAGCCAGGTGTTAGCCAGGTGTTAGCCAGGTGTTAACCAGGTGTTAGCCCAGGTGTTAGCCAGGTGTTAGCCAGGTGTTAGCCAGGTGTTAGCCAGGTGTTAACCAGGTGTTAGCCCAGGTGTTAGCCAGGTGTTAGCCAGGTGTTAGCCAGGTGTTAGCCCAGGTGTTAGCCAGGTGTTAGCCAGGTGTTAGCCAGGTGTTAACCAGGTGTTAACCAGGTGTTAGCCAGCGTGCTAACGAGAGCTCTGTGTGTCGACAGGTAAAACAGACGATGTCAAGGCCTCGGAGAAGGGGGGCAAGGGTCCCTCGAAGAGCTCCGTGGGCCTCCAGCGCTCGCCCTCGGACGCCGGGAAGGGGGGCAGCGGGGACGAGGGGGGGGGGGGGGAAGAAGCCCCCCTCGGGCAACGCCCGCCCCCCCACCACCAGCTCCTTCGGCTACAAGAAGATCTCGGGGGGGGGCCCTTCGGGGGGGGGCACCATCATCACGTCCAGCGGCGCCACCCTCTCCAGCGGCTCCGCCACCCTGGGGAAGGTCCCCAAGTCGGCCGCCATCGGCAAGGGGGCGGGAGGATCCGGGGGGGGCGGGGCGGGGCGCAAGACCAGCCTGGACGGCGGCTCCCAGCCCGAGGACGAGGACGGCGTGATGCTGGGCTGCGGGGCGTCCAAGGTGTCCCTGCAGTACCGGTCCCTCCCCAGGCCGGCGAAGTCCGGCACGCACGGCCAGCGCTCCGGCTCCGCCAGCATCGACTCCAACGTCAGCGGGAAGTCGGCCGGAGGTAATAATAACTTTATTTATTTGTATTTATTTATTTATATAGCACTTTACATCAAAGTGCTTTACAATAGAAAGCAGCAAGCACAAATACAATAGGTAAAAAAACAACACATTTTAAACAATATAAAAACAGCTATTTCAATTTAAAAAACACACAATTTCGCACCACAAATATAATAGGTAAAAACAAAAAATGTTAAACAAATTTAAAAACAACTATTTCAATTTAAAAACACGCATAATTACAACAGCACAAATAAACAGCCTATGACATGTAGACAACACAAAACAGGTGGGTCTTTAGCTTATTTTTAAACACTTTTACTGATTCTGCCTGTAGTCCAGTAGTAATAGGGTTACACCCGGAACAAATTTGTAACAAGCTGAATTTTTCAGGATATGTTCAGAATACCTTTAGGAAGGACATACTAAAAGTCCCCGTGAATCCCCCTTGTGCTCTCTGAGATATTCAAGATGGCGTCCAAAATGGCGTCCAAGATTTTTCTGTATCTCAGGCTTAAAACCTGATACAAATGCAATTAAAAGGTCAAAATATGTTTTTTAGGGTAAGTAAGTCAATTGCATCATTAGTTTCTTGAATGGAGACATTTCATAATAATAAATCACTTCAGTCATCATCCTCATCATCAGAAATTGGTGTTGATTCTTCAGTTTCTCCCTCATCATCTAGTAAAGATGGCATTGGTGCTGCATTGTTGCATGTTTGACCACTGCACTTTGTACACAAGGCAGAGCAGTGTACCCCCATCTTCCTGCAGCCACATGACACTCCACAGCCATCTGCTCTGCAGCCACAAGAGATCATGTTGAGCAGAGTGTCTGGAGCAATGGGGCGGTCAGTTTCAACTGGAGTCAAGATATCCTCCATTTTCCTTCCCCAATCTGTTGGCTGCAATGGCCTTCCCATCCATTCCTGAACAATGAGATATGTTCTGAATGAATGTTGCTTGGCTGCAGCACTTGTTGGAGGCAAAGTTGCCAACTGGAAGGATGAGGAAAGTGAAGTTCTGCTGATTGCCTTATTGTAAGCAATGTATCGGAACTGATCCAGTGATTCACAACTGGAAGCTCCATACAGCTTCAGGAGGAAGCTTTCACCTGCTTGTTGTACTTGCTGATGACTACTTGCAGCATTGATGAATGTGTCAATTAGATCATACTCTTTCTTCTTGCAATGGCACACATCTCCGTAAGTAGATGGCTGTGGCCACACCACAGACTGCAACAGATGGCCTCCATCTAGAACAAACTGGCAGTTCTTTGGAATGTTAGGTTGTACAGGGGCAAATGACTTGAGAAGAGTACCTAGAACACTCTTGGTTGTCTTTCGCATGACACCATTAGGAAACAGGGATGGAGGTTGAGGAGCAAGCTCATATGACATGAACTGCTCCATGTCAGAACTTGTATTTAGGACACAGGTGATCCTGTTGAAAAGGAGACTGGGATTCACTACCATGTTTTGTCCCCTGACATTGATGGTGTTTTTATCCCCTATAGTCTTGACTTTGTCAGTGCGATGCAGTGTGATTTCTGATAACTTTTTTCCTGTTATCCTGGAGGCTGCAGCCAGACCAATCTGGACTGCATTGTCACAATTGACGGATGTGTCAGCTGTAACACCAGTAGCTATAGACACTAGGTGATCAGGCTGGTAACCTGCAAATGGTGGATGTATCTCCAGCCACTGCATAAAGACATCATAGTCTTTGCTGTCTTTAGCCTGAGTGGATGATCGGAGATCTTTGTGTTGTTCAGAGGTAGCACTATGCACACCGGTGAACTTCTCCAAAGCATCACACACAGGGACGCAGTAAGGCAGTGCATGCACCCATTTGGTCAAGGTGCTGTCTGTTATTCCTCTACAATGGGTCATCCCTCCACTAGTTTTCAGCATCCTCATCAGGAACTGCTCAATTGTCTGGTCAGAGAAGTTGCCAGACCAGAACTCGTTGGCTCGACGGATGGTGAAGTACCCCTTTGAAGAGAACAATGTGTACTCCTCAGGTGGCATGACTTGTTGGATGGAGTTCATCTGCTGCAAGTACAGTCTTGCAGACTTGGCATATGGAAGATGACCTGCTGCATGGAAATGTGGGATCATTCCCTGCACACAGTGAAGATGAAACTTCCAGTTGCCTGTCCTTTCGGCTCTGATGAAGTTGAGCATGAGGAACACCTGGTTGATGTACTGTACCCATAACTTTCCTGTTCTGCTCTGTGTGGCAGCTTGTTCCAGGTGATGAGTGAGAAACTGTTGAAACTCTCGTAGAGTTTCATCTTCGTTGACCTGAGTTGCATCTTCATCTTGGTCAACTATATCTTGATACAGATTGACCAGATGTTCCTTGTCAGTCTGATTTGCCCAGTCTGACTTCTCTAGCAGTACAGAGATGAGGGCCAACAAGGTTAGAATGTGAGCACGCACTGCTCGAGAGAAGGCATGACCTTTGAGCATATGCACCACTGAACCTTTGGCATACACCCGTTCCCACAGCTCTGCCAGCCCGCTTCCTGTCATGATCTGCCCAATGCTGCCTAGAAATGACATCAGCAGGTGGAACCCACCAAGTCGCACCATCACTTTGTCCAAGTCTCTGGAGGCAGCAACTATCTCAGAGGCCTTTTGATACAGGGGTTGGTCGAATGTGACTGGGCAGATCTTGAGGTTGTGCTTCTCACTCTGTGTTTGTACAAAGCACAATGCAGTGTAGATAGTGCTTGGATTGCTTGGATCCAGCTTTATGAATGGAAGAGTCTCAATTCTGGAAGTTTGAAATTCATCACTTCTCAGGGCAGTTTTCATGAAGCCACTCCAAGGCAGACAAGGTGTTAACTTCAACATGTACCCAAGCATCCGAACAGAATCAAGAGCTGATGCTTGCAGTATGTGACTGTCAGAGATCTGCAGAGGCTCTACTGTAACTGACTGCAAACCAGCTTAAATGGTGCCTGGGCTTAATGGGTACACTATGTGAAATTTGTGTCATTGTCACATTAATGACCTTGTAATCTTGGTTAACTTTAATTTTAGCAGTGTGTCAATGGTGAATTTGGATTCCTTGTATGAGAAAACATATATTTTAACATTTTTATTGCATTTGTATTATGTTTTAAGCCTGAGATTATGGAAAAATCTCCAAATAGCGGCAATTTTGGACGCCATCTTGAATATCTCAGAAAGCATAAGGGGGATTCACGGGGACTTTTAGTATGTTATTCCTAAAGGTATTCTGAACATATCCTGAAAAATTCAGCTTGTTACAAATTTGTTCCGGGTTTGACTCAATTTTGAGCTAATGCTCTTGGACTACTGTCTGATATCCAGTGGAAGACGGTTCCAGAGAGTTGGTGCCCGGAAAGAGAACGCACGCTCACCGATTGTCTTTTTTCTAGGTAGCGGCGGAGCGGCCGCCTCGGGGGCCAAGCGGAGGGAGGCGGGGGGGGGGAAGGTGAGCTCGGGACGCTCCAGCCCCGTCACCATCAACCAGACGGACAAGGAGAAGGTGGCCGTGTCGGATCAGGAGCCGGCGGGGGTTCTGTCCACCTCCCCCTCCAAGTCCAGCCCCACGTCTACGGGTCAGTCGGGCCTCCGGCAACCGGGGTCCAAGTACCCCGACATCGCCTCGCCCACCTTCCGCAGGTGAGTCGCCCCCCCTACACACGCGACACATTCTAGCACTGGCGGACTCATGGGGGGGGCAGGGGGGGCGACCGCCCCTCCTGGTGCCCCCACGGTTGAAAAGCGTCTCTCTTAAGTGCCCTTTTGAGTGGCAAAAATGCCCTTTTGAGTGGCAAAAATGCCCTTTTGAGTGGCGAAAATTAGAGGACGTGCCCTATTGGTGCCCCTCCAATGGTCTAAACTTGACCATGTGCCCCCACAGTTGAAAAACGTCGCACTAAAGTGCCCTTTTGAGTGGCGAAATTAGAGGACGTGCCCTATTGGCTGTCCTTCCAATGGTCTAAACTTGACCATGTGCACTGATGGGGTCCCATGTTGTGCAGTAGGTGCCCTTTTTTTCTTTTCGCCCACCCTGCCCTTCAAACATCTGAGTCCGCCACTGCACACGACACATTCTAGTTTTCTCTTCTCACGTGAGAGTGAATCTGTAGCCCAGGAGCCACTTCCATTTGTCTTTGTTATCCTCTTATGAAGTCTTATGAAGATGGAGCGTTGAAGATGTTGTTTCCCAGGTTTTTTCATTTCATTTTTTCATCCGTGCTCAAGCCGACTATGAAGTAATGAAGTGTTATTTGTGGGGCAGCAATATTCTTTTTCTCAGCTCACAGACTCCCCAGATAGATAGGGGTGCTCATTGAAACTGTCAGACTTTCAAGGCAGAAGTTTCGGCTCTCTTGAAGCGCCACAATGTTATTATTTCCAAAATCTCATCAAGTTTTTTTTTTAAATAACGGGATGATTTAAAATCAAACGTCAGACGTTTCTCACTTAATCGTTATTCCTCTCAGCCCCTGAAAATCGATCAGTGTTCGTTCGTTCAGCTTCCAAGGCAAAGTAGACCAAGAGGACGTTGCCCCCTGGTGTTCAGAACACGTCACTACAGATATACAACGTTTTTGTCCAAGACCGACGGCTGATGATTTGCCATTCAGGTCAGGCAGATCTGATCCACCGGACCTGATTGAAGCTGACAGGGCGAGAGCCGGCCCACGCGCTCGTTAGAAGCGTGCGCTCGCCAGGCGCATCGAACACAGACCCCGTCCGTTCTGTCAAGACGTTGCGGCTAGCCTTTCAATTTGTCTTCTCCCTAGAGAGAGAGGCACCTATTAATTCTGAGCGTTGTTTGATGCCAGCCACGACAGGAGGGGAGCCGTGCAAACATATGTGTGAGGAGAGCAGGTTGAGTGGCTCGGCTGATTGGCTGATCGGCTGATTGGCTGATTGGCTGATTGGCTGATTGGACGCACTGAGTGGAAACGGCCAACGCCACGACCGCAGATGTGTGAAGATGAACCACTGCTGAGTTTCCAGCTAAGAAGCTGTAGTGCAGCAGAGGTGGCAGCCTAGTAGGAATGTTGAATATCTCATTGATAATGAGAATAGCTCATCGCTATTAGTGTCAGATTGAATTAAACAGGTTAATAATAATGTCATTGAGTCGATATTTTCTGGTGGTGATGAAAACCGCGAGGGGAGAAGGGGAGGGGGGGGGGGGGGAGAGGGGGGGAGAGAGAGGGAAAGAGAGAGAGGGAGAGAGAGGGAGAGAGAGGGGGGGATTGAGAGGGAAAGAGAGAGAGGGAGAGAGAGAGGGAAAGAGAGAGAGGGAGAGAGAGAGAGGGAAAGAGAGAGGGAGAGGTTAGGTTATGTTTTAAGGCTGATTTGTGCATGACGGGGGGGTCAGGCGCAGCTTAGAGTAGAATACAAACGCCCACCGTTTCTCAAACCACTTCTCCATCTCCCATATTATCTTAACTGGTGGTGAACAGGTTTGGTCTCTCTTTGGACCAGTCATGATCCCCTCCTTCTCTTCCCCTCCCTCAGGTTGTTCGGCACCAAGGTCAGCAGCAAGGCCAGCACCCCCGGCACGCCCGACTCGGGCAAGTGTCCCTCTGCGCTGGGCAGCCCCCACGGCACCCTGGCGCGCCAGGCCAGCCTGGACTCCCCGTCGTCGGGCACGGGCAGCCTGTGCAGCGGCGGGGGGGGGCAGAGCGGGGGCAGCAGCCCGCTGTACGGCGGCAAGGCCCCGGACCTCCTGGGCCTCCAGGACTCCCCCGCCTCCAGCCCCGCCTCCGGCCTCTCGCTGCCCTCCAACGCCCGGCCCTGGCCCGCCACCCTCAGCAGCTCCTCGGCGGGGAGCAAGGACACGCTCAGCTGCCAGAGCATGACCAGCCTGCACACCAGCACGGAGTCCATCGACCTGCCCCTGGGGCACCACGGGCCCAAGGTCACGCGCACGGGCAGCGTCAAGTCCACGCTCTCCGAGGGGTGAGTCCGGAGTCCTGAGGCGGGTCATCGTTGCGGTGTTGTTGACGTAGCTCTCGTTATCTCTCGTTAGCTCTCGCTAGCTGTTGTTGTAGCTGCATAACATCTTCATGCGGTATTGTGTAGATATCGTGTAGGTGTTGTTAATGTCTGTTTAAGTTAAAGACTCTGAGTTCTCACTGTTCGTTGTACTAAATTGTCAGTTTACCTCCTAAAAAAAACCTGTATGTGTTTGACTAAACCGTAGAGATTTTAATATAATCCTTTTCAACAAATGGAACTTACATTTTCTTAGCAATTCTAATATTGTTGTTCTCTGTGTTTTATAACAGCATGCCGCTTGACAGAAACACGCTCCCCAAAAAGGGACTGAGGTACTTATCATAATCATCATTATCATCATTATCATCATTATCATCATCATCATCATTATCATCATTATCATCATTATAATCATCATCATCATCATCATCCACATTTTGTCCGTCATATGTTGTTGTCTTGTCTTCTCACATTTGTCCAAACATGGACATTTTTTGCCTCCAATTCACAACAATCAGCGTTGTGTCCAATAAGCCTATAGGCATACTGCAGTAGGAAGGCAGTGGAGTGGTACAGGATCATATCAGCGTGTGTGTGACGTTCATCTGAGGCAGCAGATCAGGCAGGGTTGTGGAGTTGAGGCATCAGTTGAGGGTTTGAGATGCTGAAACATGAATCATTCCTGTATATTGACACCACTGCTCCTCACAGTCAACGGAGGCAATAGCCTACTGTCGTATTATGTAACTCAGAATTATTATGACACAGCGAGGTTTGAGTTTAGCCATAAAACATCCTGAACTCTGCAGCTTTCAGAGGGGTTAGGGTTGCCTTCTGTGAGGTCCTGTACCAGTCCTGATCAATCATTCTCTGTGTACTGTGGGCAGTGTATTGTTAAGTCCTGTTAAGAGATTCATTGGGTTGTTTACCTTTCTCTGCCAGATGATTGGGCTTCTGCTCTGTGGGATATCTCATCGAATGCAGCAGGTTTCTGCGGCGAATAGTAATGATTTCACTGGAGACGGAATAGCTGTTGCGTGACTTTCTTTCTTTTTTTAACTTTTCATCCTCATCCTTACCTACTGGCTACTGGCCATTTTAAATCAAGTTTCCATTACCTTTCTTTATTGACCAAGAGCCAGTCTAGACCCTGTCCCCCTGTCCCCCTGCCATCTAGACCCTGTCCCCCAGCCATCTAGACCCTGTCCCCCTGTCCCCCAGCCATCTAGACCCTGTCCCCCTGTCCCCCAGCCATCTAGACCCTGTCCCCCTGTCCCCCAGCCATCTAGACCCTGTCCCCCTGTCCCCCTGCCATCTAGACCCTGTCCCCCTGTCCCCCTGTCCCCCAGCCATCTAGACCCTGTCCCCCTGTCCCCCTATCCCCCAGCCATCTAGACCCTGTCCCCCTGCCATCTAGACCCTGTCCCCCAGTCATCTAGACCCTGTCCCCCTGTCCCCCAGCCATCTAGACCCTGTCCCCCTGTCATCTAGACCCTGTCCCCCTGTCATCTAGACCCTGTCCCCCTGTCCCCCAGCCATCTAGACCCTGTCCCCCAGCCATCTAGACCCTGTCCCCCAGTCATCTATACCCTGTCCCCCTGTCCCCCTGTCCCCCAGCCATCTAGACCCTGTCCCCCTGTCATCTAGACCCTGTCCCCCAGCCAGTCTAGACCCTGTCCCCCTGTCCCCCATCCATCTAGACCCTGTCCCCCTGCCATCTAGACCCTGTCCCCCTGTCCCCCTGCCATCTAGACCCTGTCCCCCTGTCCCCCAGCCATCTAGACCCTGTCCCCCTGTCCCCCAGCCATCTAGACCCTGTCCCCCTGTCCCCCAGCCATCTAGACCCTGTCCCCCTGTCCCCCAGCCATCTAGACCCTGTCCCCCTGTCCCCCTGCCATCTAGACCCTGTCCCCCAGTCATCTAGACCCTGTCCCCCTGTCCCCCTGCCATCTAGACCCTGTCCCCCTGTCCCCCTGCCATCTAGACCCTGTCCCCCTGTCATCTAGACCCTGTCCCCCTGCCATCTAGACCCTGTCCCCCTGTCATCTAGACCCTGTCCCCCTGTCCCCCAGCCATCTAGACCCTGTCCCCCTGTCATCTAGACCCTGTCCCCCTGTCCCCCTGTCATCTAGACCCTGTCCCCCTGTCCCCCTGCCATCTAGACCCTGTCCCCCTGTCCCCCAGCCATCTAGACCCTGTCCCCCTGTCATCTAGACCCTGTCCCCCTGTCCCCCTGTCATCTAGACCCTGTCCCCCTGTCATCTAGACCCTGTCCCCCTGTCCCCCTGTCATCTAGACCCTGTCCCCCTGTCCCCCTGCCATCTAGACCCTGTCCCCCTGTCATCTAGACCCTGTCCCCCTGTCATCTAGACCCTGTCCCCCTGCCATCTAGACCCTGTCCCCCTGTCATCTAGACCCTGTCCCCCTGCCATCTAGACCCTGTCCCCCTGCCATCTAGACCCTGTCCCCCTGTCATCTAGACCTTGTCCCCCTGTCCCCCTGCCATCTAGACCCTGTCCCCCAGCCCTGTCCCCCTGCCATCTAGACCCTGTCCCCCTGTCATCTAGACCCTGTCCCCCTGTCCTCCTGTCATCTAGACCCTGTCCCCCTGTCCCCCTGCCATCTAGACCCTGTCCCCCTGTCCCCCAGCCCTGTCCCCCTGCCATCTAGACCCTGTCCCCCTGTCCCCCAGCCATCTAGACCCTGTCCCCCTGTCCCCCAGCCCTGTCCCCCTGCCATCTAGACCCTGTCCCCCCCCCCCCGGTCCCCCTGCCACCTTTTACTTACTGAAAGGTGGATGGATGCTTTCAATTGCAACCTTGTATCAGAGCACAGAAAAAAAGGGGGGGGGGAGATAGAGGGAGAGAGAGAGATAGAGGGAGAGAGAGAGAACGTTATCCCCATCTTCCATCCATCACTGTTGACAAATCCACGAAAAACAAATGGCTTCTCTAACCAATTACACTTCAGGCGAAAGGCCCAGAGTTTCCCAGGATAGCACCCAGGGGCTGGGTACGTTGCTCGATCCGAGGGCGGACCTCTCTGTTGAAAAAGCGTTAGTTAATTCATCCTTCACCAGCTAATGCACTACACGCAGTGAGGATGGTTCAGAATTTTATTTTATTTTTTTGAAAAGATTCCTTTCATAGCGAGGGTTGAGTCAGCGTACCTTGGGGAGTTGCTGTTCCTCTCGGAAGCCGATTGCTCATATTGTCCCCTGCCTTTGTCTCGAGCAGGAGGAATTCAAAGCGACAAATTATCTCTCAATCCGGCAAAGTGAAAGTACTTACCTACATACATCTGATGTTCAGTTGTGATGTTTTCTATGCTACACCAGCCTGGGCCCACTCCTCTCTCTGATTACAGCACTCTCTTGTCTTTCTACATCTCCTCTATATACTGTATATAATTAAAATCAGCTAGACACTTACATGCAAAAGAGAGCGTTTTAGGATTATATATATAATTAAAATCAGCTAGACACCTACATGCAAAAGAGAGCGTTTTAGGATTATATAAACCATGCAGGGGCACCTGGCTGTATAGAATAATTAGATGCAAATCAGCATTCACTTTTCTGAAAGAATTCACAGTTGGCTTTTTAAAAATGCAGAGGACTGAACAGAGGTCAGTTAGTAACGTGCGGTGTTTGAGGAAGTCCATGTTTAAAGGATGAGCATAAACTCAATTATCATCCTTAAAGGATTAAGTATGGCCGCTTTTCAAGCACTTTGATAACGCCTCCCCCCCCCGCCTCCCCCAGCCTCCCCCAGCCTCACCCGC
>NC_137678.1:56905808-56920808 GCF_963989245.1 Nansenia antarctica | reverse complement strand
TAAGTCGCTTTGGATTAAAAGCGTCTGCTAAATGGCAAAATTATTAAAAGTATGAATTAATTGATCAGACCCAGGATCTGAAGCTTGTTGACATATGGCAGCTATTTGATTTACACCCTTGGTTTTATTTTTGGTTTTGGTTATGCAAAAAACCAAGCTAAATGTGTTATTATTGTATGTCTTGTTCACCTGCCACATCAGTTGCTTATTATCGCTTTTTACACCCCCAAGAAAGAGTTGGTTAATGCAGTCTATATATTACTCAGAGTGACACCTCAATCAATAGCAGAGATACACACAAACAAACACCAGTCTTTGCATTGGCTTCCATCTAACTGGTATCATCCATGGTGTTGTGGCTCGTGTATCATTCTCTCAATCAATAGTGAGACCCAACTGTCCTCTCGTTATGACACATCACTCACACACACACAGGCCAGAACTCAGAGAGAGGAGGCAGAGAGGGTAGAGGGAGCAGTGCCCTGAAAGTCTTTAGTGATTGTATTATTAGTGTATTATCAGGGCTCGACATTAAGGCTTGTCCGCTTGTCCGGGACAAGTACATTTTATGTTCGGACAAGTGGACTTCCTCCTGCAGTTGTCCGATGGACAAGTCAAAACAAAAAAAGAAATCAATATGTATTAATATCTGCAAACATGAATTCCTCCTTCCGATCTGAATAGTAAAAAAAAATAGCAAGCAAAGCGATGCCGCGCCTCATTCTCGCTATTTCAGTCTCTCGTAGTTCGTTATCGTCATAGTTCGTAAATTCGCTCAGAGCGCCAGAGCGCACACTGCGTTCAACGTCATAAAGACGTGATTGGACAAAAGGCATTCCATGAGTGCTGATCAGATTCCAGAGCGAGTTTACGAACGCAGCCATAGTGTTGTGGGTCTCCTGTCACTAGTGCCATTCACGTGAACGCGTATTCGCTTCTTCTCAATGCCGCTTATTTTCATGTAGTTCGATGCGATCGTATATTTTAGGTTTGAAGTTTTAAGACCAGCACATCGCAATACGAACTTCAGAATGACACTAATGATAGATTTCTCAATTTGAATATAGGATAGGCTACTATCCAAAAGCTAGCAAATAAGATTGCTTCCATTGGGGAGAGACTATAAGTTACAAACATTTTTTGTAAATATTCCTAGATATGCATCCCTTTTGTGGCCAATCTTAATCTAAAAGGGTTAGGGTTAGGGGTTACGTTTTTAAATAATTACAAAATATTGAATACATTTGAAAATTAAGGATACATCATTATCAAATCAATAGTAGTCAAATGTGTTATTTGCATACACATACACTCACTGGCCACTTCATTAGGCACACCTTGGGGTTGGACCCCCTCTTTTGCCTTCAGAACTGCCTTAATTCTTTGTGGCATAGATTCAACAAGGTGCTGGAAACATTCCTCAGATATTTTGGTCCATATTGACACTATAATATCACACAACAGCCCGTCTGGCACCAACAACCATGCCAGGTTCAAAGTCACTTAAATCACCTTTATTTCCCATTCTGATGCTGGTTTGAACTTCAGCAGATCGTCTTGACCATGTCTACATGCCTAAATGCATTGAGTTGCTGCCACATGATTGGCTGATTAGATATTTGCGTTAACAAGCAGTTGAAAAGGTGTACCTAATGAAGTGGCCGGTGAGAGTATAATATATTATTATTCATATTATTGCTTTTTCAAAATCTTTGGATTTGGACAAGTAACTTGAGCTCTCGGACAAGTAAAAGATAAGTTCACTTGTCCTGAAAAAGCTTAATGTCAAGCCCTGATTATTATTGTATTATTATTGTATTATTAGCTCCCTACAAGGCCGTTGGGAATGAATCATGTCCATACACTTGGTTTATTTCCACATTTGTTTTTAACAAGATGTGTTTTTTTCTCCCATACAGACCGAGGAAAAGGCCCATTCTGAGGTAAGAGGCTCTACTTGATGAGTGAAGAAATGTCTTCCTGTCTGCCTGTCTGTTTTTTTAAATGTACATGTCCAAAATCAGATCTGGTCTGTCGTGACGTTAGAATTATAAGGTTATATCTCCATTTTTGGTCAAAATTTTAGTTTTTTACATAATCTGATCCATTAGGTGTTTATTAATGCCTGTGTGGTGTTATTTTTCAAATGTTGACATTTTTGAGTTAGTAATGAATAAAATACAAAGGTTCCATCTCACAAAACATAATGGAATGTAAAAACGTTGACACTCATCAATATCTCTGAACTGCCCGAAACGGAGATAGAACCTTCTCATTCTAAGCTCACGCTGTATCAGTGACCAATCAATAAAACTCGATGTTTACGACACATACTCACAGTCATGGACAAACAGCATGAACACAACCCACACCCTGTGCTGCCGGTTGTTTTCAGTTCACTAAGTTATCTCATGTTGTCTTTGTTCCTGCCCTGATGTGTTTTCCATATGTATGCACTTGTTTCCTTATAAGTGACTATCGGTACTTGTGTGTGAGAGTCTATTGTGTTAATAGACTAACCATGAGCAAACCTACTGTGTCTATCTCGCTCTGTTATAACAGTTAGTTACTGATATCTGCTGTTTGGTATAAGCATGCAACAAAGAGTTAATTGTATACTTCTCTTTTCCATCAAGGGCCAAACAGTCCAAAACACCACGGTAATTCCTTTTACATTCACACGCTACCCTAGTGTTGTTTTATTCTGTGACAGTTAGACAGACTTCTACATCAATGTGTTTACCTGACATACCAGATGTATATTTGCCTGTGAAATCGAAAAATACAAGCATTTATTTTCAATCAGTCCTTCTTTTGAATGAATGAATGAATGAATCTAAAGTTCGAACATGATTTAAAATAATAAAGAACAAATAACTAATATGTAGAGTACAGTCCTATCAATTGTTCGAAAAGGAGTAGGAAGAAGCCTAGGCTTATCCTGTCCTACCCCTGTTTATACTTATACTTTTTAGGAGAGACGTGATCGTAATGCTGATGTGTGAATGTCTGAATGTTTGAATGTCTGAATGTTTCTCCCCTCAACAGCAAATCAGAAAGCTGCGTCGAGAGCTGGACGCCTCCCAGGAGAAGGTCGCGACCCTGACGGGTCAGCTGTCTGCCAACGTGAGTCTGAGTCTGTTTATGTCCTCTAAACAAAACAACAAACAGTCAAACTTCCAGAGAGGTTTTAAGGGAAATGTTGCCTCTGCGATCCCTTCCTTGTCAATCAGTGAGACACCCACTAATACCTTTCTGTCCCAGACTGAATGTTTTTAGCCACTCTGTGTGTGCGTGTGTCTCTCTGTCTGTGTGTGTGTGTGTGTGTGTGTGTGTGTGTGTGTGTCTGGGGTTTCAGTCACAGCTCAAGGAGGCAGCTTGGTCACTGTGAGTTGCCCTGTGAGAGGGTCTGGCCCAGCGGGGGGGGGGGGGGGGGGGGGGTCAGCGTAGGGCGGCCTGGCTCATGCATATTCAACACTAGCTTAGAGAGAGCGTGAGGCGAGAGCTGGTGAGAGCCCTTATCTCTGTGTGTGTGTGTGTGTGTGTGTGTGTGTGTGTGTGCATGTGCGTGTGCGTGTGTGCGTGTGTGTGTGTGTGTGCGGGGTTAGAGAGCAGCCTGTCCTGGGAGTCTCGGTGGGGAGAGACGGAGGCTCCTGTGAGGCTCCTGTGTCTCGGTGCAGCGCCCTGTGTGTGTGTGTGTGTGTGTGTGTGTGTGTGTGTGGGGGTGTGGGGGTGTCTCGGTGCAGCGCTCTGCGTGTGTGTGTGTCTCGGTGCAGCGCCCTGCGTCCGTGTGTCTGATCAAGCGTGAAGCAGACGGCCTCTCGTCTGCGCTCGACTGCTCTGATCGCTGTCTCCTACGTGTCTAGAAGGAAGTTCTAAAGGAACTTTACCAGAAAGTTTAACTTTAGGGAGCTACGCCGAGCCGTCAGATGGATGTCAGACGTCTTTGTGTGATGTGTGTGTGTGTGATGTGTGTGTGTGATGTGTGTGATGTGTGTGATGTGTGTGATGTCTGTAAAAAAGAAAGTTTGGTCGTTATAGTTTATGGAACAGTGGAGACAATTTTTGGAACTCGAGTATTGAACCCTCTGTGTGACAGTGTGTTAGTGTGTATGACAGTGTATTAGCTGTAGACAGGGTATTATCTATACCGTAAAGAACAGTTATTCATCATGAGTGTGAGATTTCCACTCGGCTGTAACTGCTGACTCATTGATAATGGGAAGAGGTCAGTTAACCCCAATTGGGGGGAAAAAAACGTATCCGGACCCTCCATCTAATGTCAGTATTTAGATGCACAATCCAATCCATGCTTCAATTAAGCAATATCACACGAGTTATGTTATACTGAATATCAGCACGGCTGTTCCGCAACTGGACTGTTGCCTAGTAACCTGAACACAAACATCTGCAGGCTAGCTACTTTGTATTAACGGTCATTTCGGAGTGATGCATAATAGTTAAAAGTCCCAGTGCTGTTATACTGTATATCAGCACTCATGGAATGCCTCTTGTCCAATCAAATGACTTGGTCAGAACTACCTGTTGTATAATGTGCTACAAAACCTGTGAGGGAAATCCCACCTGCCTTCTGCCCCGGTTGTAAAATGAATGAAGAAAAAGAAAACACCCCCCCACTGTATATAACGCCTGATCCCAATCTGTTACAGTAGGAGGGAGAAATGTCACTTCCACTGTGGAAATGTCATCCCTAAGCAGCTCCTCCTCGCGCTCTTCCTAGTGCCAATGGGTGTGTCTCTCCTAAGCTTTCGCAGCTCGTGCCTCGTGTTGTCGTGACGTTAGAATTACAAGGTTCTATCTCCATTTTTGTCAAAATTGAGTTTTTTTACATAATCTGATCCATTAGGTGTTTATTAATGCCTGTGTGGTGTTATTTTTAAAATGTTGACATTTTTGAGTTAGTAATTCATAAAATACAAAGGTTCCATCTCACAAAACATAATGGAATGTAAAAAACTTTGACGCGGCTCAACATCTCTGAACTACCCTAAACGGAGATAGAACCTTATCATTCTAAACGGAGATAGAACCTTATCATTCTAAACGGAGATAGAACCTTTATCATTCTAAACGGAGATAGAACCTTTATCATTCTAAACGGAGATAGAACTTTTATCATTCTAAACGGAGATAGAACCTTATCATTCTAAACGGAGATAGAACCTTTATCATTCTAAACGGAGATAGAACCTTTATCATTCTAAACGGAGATAGAAACTTATCATTCTAAACTCACGTTGTGTCACATGGACACCATCCTCTCTACCTCACACCTGATGCTCTGCTGCATCATTCCGCTGTGTAATTCAAGGATGTGTTTTGCTTTACCTCAAGGTTAGATGCTGTCGGCAGATTTGTCTGGCTGAGATGTGCCGTCCATATGTTGGCAGGCTTATTCTCTGGGATGGATGAATACATTTAAATCCCATCTGGGCTGAGACACTGCTTTCCTCATGGGATGAATCATCTTGTATGCTGATTGAGGACATTGTCATTCCGCCTCATAACTGTATTGTGACACATTCATTCACTGTCCGATTGTCTCATAACATGCTCTTTTAGTTAATGTGTACATACAATCTTTATCTATCTGTATTTTCTTTATTTTCCCCCTCCTGTAATAAGGAATGTCTCTCATGCGAATGAACGACTTGTCATTTTGGGACTGTGGATAAGTCAGTCTGAGCTTGGCTAAAATGGCTTCCACTTCAAACAAATACTTACAGTTGTGTACCAGTCACATATGATTAGATTCATTTCAATTAATGTAATATTTGTTTTGGGTTTTGTTTGATCAGAACAAAGCAGAATTAGCTAAATCAGAATCCTGGAGAAGATGATTTGAAACTATGCCAGACTGGCTCAGTGTTGTACTGGTTGTGTGTGTGTGTGTGTGTGTGCGTGTGTGTGTGTGTGTGTGTGTGTGTGTGTGTGACTGTGTGTGTGTGTGTGTGTGTGTGTGTGTGTGTGTGTGTGTGTGTAGAGGTGTTTTTTTTCTTCTTCTATTTGAGAGGGATTACATTCCTTGGCTGTGATTAAAGTGGGTTTAAGAGTTCAGGCTCATAGACGGCTTCATACCCTCCCTCCTCTTTACCCACATTCCCTCTTTCTCCTTCACCTTCCACCACCCTCCTCCTTTCTTTCCTAGAGTTCCAACAGATCCCTTATCTCCCCCCACCCTCTATTTTTCATTTTTCCTCCTTTCTCTCTCTCTCTCTCTCTCTCTCTCTCTCTCTCTCTCTCTCTCTCTCTCTCTCTCTCTCTCTCTCTCTCCCTTTAGGTTCCCATCCCTCCCTCCCTATATCCCCCTCCCCTCTCCCTCGTTCCTCCCCTCCCCGTCTCTGCACCCCTGAGGGGTTTAGTACAGCGGTCGCTGAGCACCTGAGCTCAGGCCAAAAGTAGTCGTGCCGACTTGGCGACGTGTTCCTATGCGACACGCGGATTAGCCTCGGACGGTTGTTAGCAGCAGAGACGGTCGTTAGCTTCCAGGATGTCGTTGTTGCCGCTGGGCAGCAGCAGGGGGGGCGGCTCTCTGGCCGGCTCCTTGGCCTGGCCGTCTCTAAACCGCTACCCCCCCTGCTACCCCCCCTGCTCCCCCTGCTCCTACCCCCCCTGCCCCTGCCACTGGCCCCGGGCCGGGGGGGGTCGCAGGGCCAGGGGCGTCCGGGTGACCAGGACCGTGCAGACGGCCCAGCCGCGGGACGCGTGGGCGGCCACACATCCCTACCTGCGGGGAGGACAGGTGGGCAGCCGTGGCGGGGGGGGGGGGGGTCAGCGGGGGGGCGGTGGTCACATGACGGATCAGGAAGGAAGGCTGATGCGATGGGACGTGTGACATTTCCGAAGGTTACCGTGGTTACGGTTTCAGCCAGGAAGGCACCGAGGAGAAGCCGTCAGTGTGTTTTTTGGGAGATTGCAGCCAAATAGTGTCGACGTGGTTTTTCTCTCCCCGTGTGTGTGTGTGTGTGTGTGTGTGTGTGTGTGTGTGTGTGTGTGTGTGTGTGTGTGCGCTGGTGTGTGTTGACTCTCTGCAGCATGTGCAGGCCGGGCTGAGGTTCTGTTATCGGTGGGCTGCCTGCCTGGCTCTGTGTGGCTCACTGGCGCTGACAGGAGTCTCTGCACTTAGGACCCGTACACACACACACACACACACACACACACACACACACACACACACACACAGGCTATGCACTATTCTTGAATCTATTCTTGTTTCTTCAGGTGGGGACTATGCACACACACACACACACACACACACACACATACATACACACACACACACACACACCGCTATCGTTTTCACTGACCTTTAATGAGCAGATGGCTTGATGCTGCTGGACATTTGGTGACCTTCAGAGTGTCAGCGGTGTTCCTTCAGGTGAAACAACATGTCAACGTCAGATGCCGTTAAAGACAAAGTACGTCCCTTCTCTGACCTGCACAGAGCAGGACCACACTGGTTCTCTGGGGTGCTTCTGACGGTGTGTGTCTCAGGTGTGTGTGGTGTGTGTCTCAGGTGTGTGTGGTGTGTGTCTCAGGTGTGTGTGGTGTGTGTCTCAGGTGTGTGTGTCTCAAATGTGTTTTGCATTTCAAAATCACCCGAAAATGCCTCCCGGTCTCGGCCAGCAGCTTGCTTGTATGTTTCTGTTTTTGTCTCGAGTTTGAAGTTCAGTAAAGGAAGTCAGCGAGCCTTACTCAGACAGAAGGGAACTTTCTGGACAAGCCGTGGTAACTAGCTACCAGATCTTTAACACGGCAGAGTAGCTTCCTCATGAGGGGGTGTCAGCCCACCCCCCCCCCCCCCCCCCCCCACCCGGGTTCTTACAAGTTCTCAACATCATGTTGTCCTTTGAACCTCCTCATGTTAATGTTAGCCTCTTCAAAGCCATTACTGGACCATTGGGGGAAGAGTTATCAGCGCTGCTTTGTACCACAACACTGCAGTGGAGAGGACAGGCTCTAACCAGAGGGACCTGCTTCTTTTTCTTTTTTTTTCGAAGTTTGGTTCGGTGCATAAATAAACATGATGGCCCAGTGTGTGGGTGTAATGAGCCCACAGTGTTATGGTGAGATGACTTGACTGAACTGAACAAGCTCTTTTTATCTGAGCTGATGTTCCTCAGGGAGGGCCCGTAGCGGGTGATGAAACGTGCGGAAAAAAACCGCGAGGGGAGAAGAAGTGTCTTCTGGGTCGTACAGATTGCAGTTATACATATTTATGTAGCTGATGTGCGATGATGGATTTTTTTGGTTGTGCAAGATGCCAAATGTGTGTTTGTGTGTTTGTGGATCCCGCTGCCTAGAACTAGTGTTGTTCCGATACCGATACTAGTATCGGCATGGCCACCGATACGCACAAAAATGCTGGTATCGGTATCGGCGAGTACTTTACAAAAACGTAATTTTTTTTTTTCAAAAACTTTACGAGTTTTACAAAGGTTTTGAGCAGTGCCAGACTAAGTGTTAGCAATAATTTTACATCGAGGTGAGTATGCGGCTCAAAAAACATGTTTTTTTGTTTTGTTTTTTCAAACGCCGTGGTATCGGATCGGTACTCGGTATCGGCAAGTACTGCACGGTCAGGTATCGGTATCGGGATCAAAAAATGGTATCGGAACAACACTACCTAGAACCCACCTGAGGAGATGAGTTTTCCCCTCCTCCTCCTACGGAGAATTATTTATTTATAGAACCTCGGGATAGAAAAACGGGACAGGGACGATCAACAGTTAGGAACGTCAGTTGTCCTTGAAACGTATCTCCCTACCGGTTCCTCTCAGCGCTAGGTGAATGCCTGTCCCTGTCCCTGTATGCCACCTGGAATGGCATTGGCCCAGACCAGAACCGCTTAATTCACTGTGTTCCTGTTGTTACTGCAGGCTCACCTGGTGGCGGCCTTTGAGAAGAGCCTGGGGAACATGACGTGTCGCCTGCAGAGTCTCACCATGACAGCCGAGCAGAAGGTAAGTTGCTCCACTCTGCCACCGTACCTGGAGACAGACAGGCCACAGCTCTCAGACAAAGTCATAACTGTACTATATTGATAGTAATAACTATACTATATTGATAGTAATTAACTATACTATATTGATAGTAATAACTATACTATATTGTTGTGTATACATGTATATGTACCGGCTCGGTAGGATCAGATGACCATACAAGGGACGTGAAACAAGGCCTTTTTCCTGTAGAGAGAGAGAGGATCATGGGAAAAGGATGTGTCACACTTAAATCTTGGGTGTTCCTCATATAAGACCCACTTATTCCACACACGCCGGCACGTCACCTATAGTGCGGTATCACCCTACTTTCCTGATGGCAGAAGTGTCTCGTGTGTTCAGTTCATTGGCGGCGCTAGAGTGGGATTACGGCCTCAGAACAACTCTCTCCAGTCGGGCGGCGTCAAGCTCCGAAGCGAAGGTCACTGAAAGAACGGCGCGTTTGTTTAAAGAAGCCATCCCGATGATCGAAACACGAGTGTGTCCTCTTGAGCGTGTCAACCCCCCACCCCACCCCCCCCACATAACACGGATGAGCTTTGGCAACTCTAATCCTCTAGAAATTAAAAGCGAAGAGATTCTAGAGGGACGTCTTTGTTAAGACAAGCAACTACGCCCTCCCAACTTTTAATTAAAGCCGAAACCCTATCACGAGCCCGCCGGCGCTTTCCAGGAGATTGAAGCGCCGTCGCCTTTTATCTAATCGTATAGAGATTCAATAGAGAGCAGCGCTGCGACGCAGGTTTTATACTAAGCAGGTGGGGTGCGTGGGGGTGAACGTTTATTGCACAAACCCATACCATAGTTACCATACGCTTATCCTCTTAAACCTGCTCCTGGCTTATCGCTGCAGAGACAGGAAGTATATCTGACAGATGTATCTAACAGCCGCCATTTTTGTTGTGATTGGGTTGGTTGCCCTCAGCCGTGGCAACCAAGGGCAGGCGTGACAGGGATGACAGGGGTTTAGCGTTTACATGCAGAAAGTGTGCATTTTCACACACAACTTTTGTTGTTACAAGGTCATTTATCTGCTAGCAGCTAGTGCATGTCTGCACATTAGATACTGTACATAAACTACCTCACTGTACTAGCTACCTAACTGTATATATAGCTCATAACTGTACATAGCTCATAACTGTATATACCTCTGAACTAAACTGATGTTTACAATACTACCTCTGCACCTACAGTATATTGCATAGTCTATCTTGCAACCTATCACTACCATTCTTGTTCTATTTATGTCGTGCCCTTATATCACTATTTGCACTTTTGGTTGGATGCTAAACTGCATTTTGTTGTATAGTACTTAGTACTATAGTACTTGGTACGATGACAGTAAAGTTGAATCTAATCTAATCTAATCTCATTGTTCAATGAAGTCTCAATGGAGATTAGAACGCTGTGGAGGTCGGTGGGTTCTGTGGAGGAAGTTGATCTTCTATCGTGTCGTGATCTTAGAATGATAAGGTTCTATCTCCGTTTAGAATGATAAGGTTCTATCTCCGTTTAGAATGATAAGGTTCTATCTCCGTTTAGAATGATAAGGTTCTATCTCCGTTTAGGGCAGTTCAGAGATATTGAGCGTCAACGTTGTTACATTCCATTATGTTTTGTGAGATGGAACCTTTGTATTTTATTAATTACTAACTCAAAAATGTCAACATTTTAAAAAATAAAACCACACAGGCATTAATAAACACCTAATGGATCAGATTATGTAAAAAACTCAATTTTGACCAAAAACGGAGATAGAACCTTATAATTCTAACGTCACGATGTGGTGTGTCTGTGTGCCTCTCCCGTCTGCAGGAGTCAGAGCTGGCGGAGCTGAGGGAGACCATCGAGGCGCTGAAGGCCCAGAACACAGACGCCCAGACGGCCATCCAAGTGGCTCTCAACGGCCCGGACCACCTACACAGAGGTAGCTAGACCCCCTACACAGAGGTAGCTAGACCCCCTACACAGAGGTAGCTAGACCCCCTACACAGAGGTAGCTAGACCCCCTACACAGAGGTAGCTAGACCCTCTACACAGAGGTAGCTAGACCCTCTACACAGAGGTAGCTAGACCCTCTACACAGAGGTAGCTAGACCCTCTACACAGAGGTAGCTAGACCCCCTACACAGAGGTAGCTAGACCCTCTACACAGAGGTAGCTAGACCCCCTACACAGAGGTAGCTAGACCCTCTACACAGAGGTAGCTAGACCCTCTACACAGAGGTAGCTAGAACCTCTACACAGAGGTAGCTAGAACCTCTACACAGAGGTAGCTAGACCCTCTACACAGAGGTAGCTAGACCCCCTACACAGAGGTAGCTAGACCCTTTACACAGAGGTAGCTAGACCTCTACACAGAGGTAGCTAGACCCTCTACACAGAGGTAACTAGACCCTCTACACAGAGGTAACTAGACCCTCTACACAGAGGTAACTAGACCCTCTACACAGAGGTAGCTAGACCCTCTACACAGAGGTAGCTAGACCCTCTACACAGAGGTAGCTAGACCCTCTACACAGAGGTAGCTAGACCCTCTACACAGAGGTAGCTAGACCCTCTACACAGAGGTAGCTAGACCCTCTACACAGAGGTAGCTAGACCCCCTACACAGAGGTAGCTAGACCCTCTACACAGAGGTAGCTAGACCCTCTACACAGAGGTAGCTAGACCCTCTACACAGAGGTAGCTAGACCCCCTACACAGAGGTAGCTAGACCCCCTACACAGAGGTAGCTAGACCCTCTACACAGAGCTAGCTAGACCCCCTACACAGAGGTAGCTAGACCCTCTACACAGAGGTAGCTAGACCCTCTACACAGAGGTAGCTAGACCACCTACACAGAGGTAGCTAGACCCTCTACACAGAGGTAGCTAGACCCTCTACACAGAGGTAGCTAGACCCCCTACACAGAGGTAGCTAGACCCTCTACACAGAGGTAGCTAGACCCTCTACACAGAGGTAGCTAGACCCTCTACACAGAGGTAGCTAGACCCTCTACACAGAGGTAGCTAGACCCTCTACACAGAGGTAGCTAGACCCTCTACACAGAGGTAGCTAGACCCTCTACACAGAGGTAGCTAGACCCTCTACACAGAGGTAGCTAGACCCTCTACACAGAGGTAGCTAGACCCTCTACACAGAGGTAGCTAGACCCTCTACACAGAGGTAGCTAGACCACCTACACAGAGGTAGCTAGCGCCGCCGTGAAGACTCTCCACACACACTCTAACGCGGGCAAGCACCCGACTCGTCGACCCACACACACACACACACACACACACACACTCCACACCCGTCCCCTCTTCACGGACGAGAGCGGCCGCGCACCGCCACTCTCCATTGTTTTTTTTTCCCGGCCCTTTCGAAAGCTGTTGATCTCACGCCCCCCCCCCCCCCTGGCACTCAGCAGCCAGATGAGCACTAGGAGGAACTAAAAAGAGGCTTGTCTTGTGTTCCCAGACCTGCGCATTAGGAGGCAGCACTCGTCAGAGAGCATGTCCAGCATCAACAGCGCCGCCAGTCACTCCAGCATGGGCAGCAGCAAGGACGCGGAGGACAAGAAGAAGAAGAAGAAGAGCTGGGTGAGTGGAAGGAGCCTCCGTAGTGGAAGGGTGTTCTAGGGTGTTCTAGGGTAACGCCAGGGTTCTGGTCCACCTCACTCTCTTAACCTCTACGTCTAACGTCTAACCCCCCCCCAGTACGGATACGTCTAACCCCCCCCAGTACTGATACGTCTAACCCCCCCCCAGTACTGAGACACGCTTTCATAACTGTGACTTGTAATCCCACTTCCCCCTTCTCTCACCCGCTCACACACACTGCCAGGGGAAGGAGAGAGGCAACAAGGTGAATATGAAGCCCACCTAACCCCCCCCCGCATGACCCATAGAGAGGGAGTGTGTGTGTGTGTGTGTGTGTGTGTGTGTGTGTGTGTGTGTGTGTGTGTGTGTGTGTGTGTGTGAGAGAGAGAGAGAGAGAGAGAGAGAGAGAGCTAGAGAAGAATTCTTAGAGGAGAGCATGTCTCAGTGCTGTCCCACCTACGTGCCCCTCAGTGTCCTTGTGGATAGTCGGTCCATCCCTCCCTCCCCTCCTCCACCATCTCCTCCTGGGCAGGAATGTCTCTGCTCCCCTGGGGAGGAAACAGGACATTCGCCCTTTGAAGAGAAACTCTCTTCCAAAACCCAAAACCCAACATCCAACATCCAACATCCTCCCTCCGCCCCCGACCAGCAGCTTCTGATAACCTGCAAGCAGTGACTCAGTGTGCTTCTGCAGATACATATTGTGTGCATGTGTCCTGGTGGTTAAAACAACATGTTTGTCATCATACATATTTTCATCACATTCAATAATACCGTAGCGTAGGTATTCTTGTGTCAGACCAGTGGTGGAGTCTAGTGGTATACTGTGATTTTTCCCTCCCAGCCTCATATCGTTCATTTCGGAACGCCATAAAAATAAGTCTGCGCTCCCTGTCTAGTGTTATATATCTAAATGACATGTTATAAGGCTGATCTGTGCATGACAGTGCTGCATTTTGACATATTTCATGTCGCATCTCCCCCCGTTGATGGTATATGACGCTATAGTCAGTCCCAATGGTCCAAAATTCAAGTGCTTCGTAACACAGACGGGGTTAATTTTATGAATGAAAGTGAAAGTTCTGTCACAAAACTCTGTTACGTATCCTCACACATGTTTAAGTGGGTATATGGAAATCCTTGGCCTTTCCTAGTGGGTATACGGCGTAGTCCTGCGTATCACGTAGACTACACCACTGTGTCAGACCTCAGCAGTTGCCGTTTGAAGAAGCTAGCTCTGTATGGGGGGAAAAAAGAAGCGTCTGCACACTCAAATCTGTGCAAAAGTCTTTATTTTATTGCACACTTCCGGTCATAGACCGAGTGAATGCAGTTGTATAAAGGGTTCAAACGACATGGCTTTATTAGCCAATGCACAACACCTGTGTAGCTAGACATCAAGGGAATTGTAGTCCTAGATTCAGTGGACTACAAAAGCCACATACACAAGTGTTCACTGAGACAAGAAACACCAAAATACATAAAATATGTACAATATAAACACATAACAGAACAAAAAACTATAGAGAAATGCTACAATTATGCAGACATCAGGCAGTAGCCATCATATAAAGCACTTTGAGCTGCAACATTTCGTGACGTTAGAATGATAAGGTTCTATCTACATTTTTGTCAAAATGTAGTTTTTTACATAATCTGATCCATTAGGTGTTTATTAATGCCTGTGTGGTGTTATTTTATATATACAAAGGTTCCATCTCACAGAACATAATGGAATGTATATACTTTGACGCTCAATATCTCTGAACTACCCTAAACAGAGATAGAACCTTATCATTCTAAGCTCACGATTTGCAGGAAAAGCGCTATACAAATAAAAGTTAGAATCTAGAATCTAGCGCTGTATAAAATATATACTCTTAATATCTTAAGACCATTAATGAACTGGTGGGGTTGAGTTAATGAGGAAATGAGGAAATCTAACAAACTAGTTTCATGACGGCTAAGTTCCCTCCTCAGAATCCTTTCCAGGCACTGGGAGTGAGAGCGAAGCTCGTTCCCAAAATACAAATTAGGTTCTTAAATATGCAGAGAATTAATTATTCATTTGCATAGATTTTGCTGCGATGCCCCTGTGGCCTGAAGCACTGGGAGAGAGAGAGGCTCCGACGCTACTGGAGAGCCTGTGATCTGAACACACACACACACACACACACACACACACACACACACACACACACACACACACACAGGGTAGCTCCGACGCTACTGGAGAGCCTGTGATCTGAACACACACACACACACACACACACACACACACACACACACACTCACACACACACGCAAACCAAGTGCGGTCGGCCTTCCCTCAAGCTATTCCCTTCAGCTCGCGGAGGAAACAAAATGTCAACCGCCATGGACTCCATTGTGGC
>NC_137678.1:56888308-56900808 GCF_963989245.1 Nansenia antarctica | reverse complement strand
CACACAGACTCCCAGACACACACACACACACACACACACACAGACTCCCAGACACACACACACACACACACACACGCACACACACAGACTCCCAGAGGGATGGCCACTGTGACCGTACACATAAACAGGATGTGTGTTTGTGTTTGTTGTTAGTTTCTGCCATCAGTCTTGTGCCGTCTCTCTCTAGCCAAATTGCCAGAATGCAGTCCGGTAACAGGAGTTCTGAGTCTGGAAACAGACTTTTCCCAGAGAGCTGTTATTCCCCAAGAAACATTCCTCTCTCATTCCTTTGTACCGACCTCTGTTCCTTTCCCTCCTCTGGGATGATGAGCCTCGTCAGAGCCCATGTCAAACCTGCCAGACAGTTCCCCTCTCAGACTCTCAGCACTCAGTCTAAATGTTCTAGTCTCTAGGTCCCTTTATAACCTCATTGCTAGTCACTGCTAGCCTCTACCCCCTGATCCCACTCATCCCACTGTGTAGAAATGGCCTCTTTTGCTCTGGCTGATAAGATCCCCCATCCTCAATCTTCTTCAGTCTCCCTCACTCTCCACAGCGATGGGGACAGGTGGAGAGGCATGTTTTTTTTCCCCAGGAGGCCGTGGGGCTGTGACGCTAGCAGGCTACAGAGCTAGCAGGCTAACGCAGGGTGTTCAGAGGATTGTTCTGGATGATGACGACGCTGCGTTCGGTCGGCTGAAAGGTCGACCTCCCAGAGGCACCGTGGCTGGCAGACTTATTCACCATTAGCGTTGGCTAAATGTCAGAGCTACACACCGAGTACAGCCGTCTGGGTAGGCCACTAATTACGCAGGCAGCCAGAGAGACTAGAGAGACGGTCATTTAACATGGAAGACAGTAATGAGGCCAAGGCAATCTCGCTAGCTGTTGTTGATGAACCCAGACGAACACGGCGGAGTCGGGAAGCGATCGAACCAACGGTGTCGTTGAGAAGTTCGGCTGCAAAGATCAGACGGGGGGGGGGACAGTTGTCGGCTGCTGGCGTAGATTCGTGATTAAACGGCAAACTCCCGGAGAACTCGGTACTCTCTCCTCAGATCCGCAGGTTTATCTGGGCTTAGACGTGTGAACGCCCCGGCACAGAGAGCTCTGGGAGCATAGAAGGGCTTCTTACAGCTCAGAGTGAAAGTAATACTGATCCAAAATAACAACAAAGGCCTGCCTGAGTGTAAGGGAATGACCGTATTTTCCTAATCTTCTTACCGCTCAGTAGAATGAAGCTTTGATTTTTTTGCTGTTCAGGGGTTTTTGGAGTCCTTTTTTTGGGTCCTGGCTGTGAGAGGCTGTGAGAGGTTTGTTGGGTGTAATTCCTCCATCCTGGATCAGAACAGAGCCATGCTGTCTGTCGGTTAGAAGACGAATGATAGTGACATTGTAAGAATTTCCCCTGATGTTTGTTTGTTTGTGTGTTTGTGTGTGTGTTTGTGTGTTTGTTTGTTTGTGTGTGTGTGTGTTTGTTTGTTTGTTTGTGTGTGTGTTTGTGTGTTTGTTTGTTTGTTTGTGTGTGTGTTTGTGTGTTTGTTTGTTTGTGTGTTGGTTTCTCGTCGTGCAGAACGAGATCGAGCTGCTCAAAGCGGAGAACGACCGCCTCAAGACGGGGACGCCCACCGCCACCCCCGCCAAGACGGCCCGCCCCCCCTCGGAGACCTCCAGCACCTCCTCCTCCTCCTCGCGCCAGTCGCTGGGGCTGTCGCTCAACAACCTCAACATCACCGACACCATCATGTCAGGTGAGCCGCGGGGTCGTAGCGTGACGTTAGAATTATAAGGTTCTACATTTTTGGTCAAAATTGAGTTTTTTACATAATCTGATCCATTAGGTGTTTATTAATGCCTGTGTGGTGTTATTTTTAAACTGTTGACATTTTTTAGTTAGTTAATTAATAAAATACAAAGGTTCCATCTCACAAAACATAATGGAATGTACAAACATTGACGCTCAATATCTCTGAACTGCCCTAAACGGAGATAGAACCTTATCATTCTAAGCTCACGATAGGTCGTACGGTGACTCGTCATTAAAAGCTCAGTCAGTCAGGTGCTCGCTGTCTTCAGGGTACTGGGAGGGAGGGTGTCAGAGAAGGGACTGGTTCCCTATGGAAAGTGACCACAAAGTGACCTGGGGGGTATTCCATCAACATCACTAAAGGAAAATCCAGGCTTATTTCTCTTAAGTCTCACGAGACACACACACACACACACACTCCTCTCTTCTCCTATTTGGTTTGTGTCTAGTTGAGCAGTGCGGTGGGGTTCGGTCTCCTCGCTCGTCCTCTGATTAAAGTAGAAAGTGCGCTGCGCTCTCTCTCTCTCTCCCTCTCTCTCTCCGAGGACTTTGGTCCGTTTAATTGATGGAGGGATGAGTGGAGAGCAGCGGAGTGTGGGAAGACGAGTGGCAGGGGGCTGTTATCACCCCTGCGCAGAGCCTGCGTGCCAGCCAGCTATCTGAATACAAAGTATCCCCCCCCCCCCCCCCCTGCCCTTACAACTCCAAAATGGAGTCAGCTCAGTGTAAATAAAGAGGGAAAGAACTGACATGTTTGGAATTAATATCACAAGTTCCCGGCAGCTTGACGATTCAACCCGACAACCGTGTCTCTGCAAACAGCGGTGGGACCAAATACTTATTAACGTTGCTGCTATATTACATTGAGATTCTGTGGCACCGCTATTCATGATTATTATTATTTTAATATGCTTTTATTACACTGTTCTTTTTTTCATGAGTTGAGTTTCCTCCCTTGAGAGAGAGTTGTGTTTGTGCTGCAGATATCCTGCTGGACGACGGCTACGAAGGGAACCTGCGCAGAGAGGGCCGGAGCGTCCGCATCGTGGTCAGCATCAACAGCGGCTCCAACAAGACCAAGGTAACTAGATGTGGACTCTTAGAAATAATGAAAATATGACATATCATCACTCCCCTCCCTTCCCCCACCCCTCCCCTACTGTCTCGTGCCCCCCCCCCCCCTTCTTGTAATCATTGATTGTATGTGTTCTATTGTAAAGTGCTTTGAGTTGCATTTCATGTACGAAAGGCGCTATATAAATAAAGCTTTACTTACTTACTTACTTACTATAATGCCAGTGAGCTATTGGTCACACACCAAATATTTTCATCTTACGCTGTCTTTAAAGTGACACGTGTATTAACTATAGCATAACTAGAAGATTATTTCTTACTGAACGGTGTTTTTCCTTATTCCCTCATTCCTATTGGCCGTCCTCAGAGCCAGCAGTACCTGATCGGCTCCATCGGCGTGAGCGGGAAGACCAAGTGGGATGTCCTGGACGGTGTCATCAGACGCTTATTCAAGGTAAAAACTGGTTTCCTTCCTGCTTATCACATAGTTAATCACATTAGTGATAACCAGCAATATTCTAGATGCTTGTTTTAGATTTAGATTTAGATTTTAGATTGTAATGGATGTTTAGTGTGAGACCTTATATTAGCTACCTTAACTGTACATAGCTCATAACTGTATATCTAACTATCGTACTTGCCATACTATACCTATCACTATCATGTCTTTTTTTTTATGTCATGTTCTTAATATCACTATTTGCACTTCTGGTTAGATGCTAAACCGCATTTCGTCATCTCGAGTTTTTTTTACATAATCTGACCCATTAGGTGTTTATTAATGCCTGTGTGGTGTTATTTTTAAAATGTTGACATTTTTGAGTTAGTAATTAATAAAATACAAAGGTTCCATCTCACAAAACATAATGGAATGTAAAAACTTTGACGCTCAATATCTCTGAACCACCCTAAACGGAGATAGAACCTTCTCATTCTAAACGGAGATAGAACCTTCTCATTCTAAACGGAGATAGAACCTTCTCATTCTAAACGGAGATAGAACCTTCTCATTCTAAACGGAGATAGAACCTTCTCATTCTAAACGGAGATAGAACCTTATCATTCTAAACGGAGATAGAACCTTCTCATTCTAAACGGAGATAGAACCTTATCATTCTAAACGGAGATAGAACCTTATCATTCTAAACGGAGATAGAACCTTCTCATTCTAAGCTCACGATCTGGTACATACTGTACATGACTAATGAGTCTAATCTAAGTCTGGGTGTTTCCCCTCTGTCAGGAGTACGTGTTCCGGCTGGACCCCATGACCAGCCTGGGGCTGAACTCCGACAGCATCGTGTGCTACAGGATGGGGGAGGTGGTGCGGGCCCACGCCTCCGAGGTGCCTGAGCTGCTGCCCTGTGGGTACCTGGTGGGGGACAACAACATCATCACTGTCAACCTCAAAGGTACAACAGCATCATCACTGTCAACCTCAAAGGTACAACAGCATCATCACTGTGAACCTCAAAGGTACAGCAACATCATCACTGTGAACCTCAAAGGTACTGGGATGTGCACACACACACACAGTCACACACAGTCACACACAGTCACACACAGTCACACACAGTCACACACAGTCACACAACGTCACACAACGTCACACTACGTCACACAACGTCACACAACGTCACACAAAGTCACACACAGTCACACACGTAAAGCAGCCTTGAGAACTCTCCAGCCTAACGGCCTTAGGCAGCAGGAGCCTATCTCTTGCTGCTTGATGTACAAGTACACCCCCTGGACATGACGCTGGTATGTCACAGGGTCTTACTCCCAATCCAACCCGTAATGCTGAGTGCCAAGCAGGGAGGCATCAGGTACCATTTTTACAGTCTTTGGTACGACTCGGCCCGGGGATCGAGCTGGTCACATGTGAGAGATGACAAAGTCCATTAAAGTAATACAGGCCATTTGTCTACTTGTTTCAAAGTGAGGAAAAAAAAGCCTCTAGTTCTACAGATATATCCTGGAACTATTTCAGAATACAGTTGGAGAAAGGAAGCAAGACCATTTACAAAATGAATAACATGAGCTTGATTTTCTAATCACAACAGCAAAAGATATGATAATATTACCTTTGGCATTACTTCTTTGATTGGATTTCCTTTATTTACCATTAATCCTGAATGCTGTACCCCTGTAGCGCTAACAGCTGTTTCCCATAGTCAGTACTGCATATTCACACTGGCTGTTAGTAGTGAAGTGTACGCCCGAGGGTGCCAGCCAGCTCTCTGTTATGCCAACTGTTCATTTGTTTTCACAGGGGCGAATGAAGTTCCCATCCACATAATATTGTAGGTTACTGCCGCCATTTAAGTCCAATTGGATGGAAATAACACATTGTGACTGGTTGGTTGTAGCCGTGTCTGCCCTGAGTAAAAGCCTGACTGTCACATTGCGTATTCAATAGAGGCAAGAGCATATCGTACAACACCTTCTTGTTTTTTGTATGATTAGGTTCCTTGATGGGAATTCGCTAGCACCATGTGTACACTTTGTAACAAACACGTTTGTGAGGTAGAACTTGAGGTGGCCTCATGAAGGTGATTGACTCTGCAGGGCTGATGAGATGTGTTATTGTTCAGAGGTAATTAATTGTGTTTTTGGAGTACTGCATTCTGGTGTTCTGCACTGCAGTGAGGACGATAATCACTCACATTTTAGTGGACAAACGGCAATGAGCTACACAACCTCAGAGGCCGTTACGTGTTCAACTCAAAAGCCTCAAAGCCCACTGACCTTTTGTCCCTGGTGACCTTTTGACCTGTGACCTGTTTGTCCCGATGATTCTTTTATTTTTTTCTGAGTGGGGCAGTCCCACTCATATTTTTCATTTCATTGGACAGATATAGTGAAGATAGACAGGAAAGTAAGGAGAAGAAGGGAGAGAGGGCATGTCAGCAGGGCACGGGCGGGATTCAAACCCATGCCAACATGGGCATAATGTGTGCACTGTAGACCATGGTGCTAGACCACTGGACCACCCCAGGCCACCCAGATGATTCTTAACATGAAAAATGTTAACAATAATCCCACCCCTACTGTTCCCATTTCTAATGAGCTATATGTGCAATTAGCACACTAGTGCAGATATGATTTAGATATGTACAGTATATATTATATAGGAGATACTGGTGAATAAATTCTGCTTGAGAATGAATTCTTCCATTCAGTTTATCATCTACCAGTTGTGCACGGCAACGATGAATCAGTCCTTAGCGTAGTGCAGTAGTATATTTGGACTCATCTGGTTTCATCTCTTTCATGTGTCATAATGTGAAACTGTGTTTCCTTGTCTTTGTACGGTACTTGTACTCTCGTGACGTTAGAATTATAAGGTTCTATCTCCATTTTTGTCAAAATGTGCCTGTGTGGTGTTATTTTTTTAAATGTTGACATTTTTGAGTTAGTAATTCATAAAATACAAAGGTTCCATCTCACAAAACATAATGGAATGTAAAAACGTTGACGCTCAATATCTCTGAACTACCCTAAACGGAGATAGAACCTTATCATTCTAAACGGAGATAGAACCTTATCATTCTAAACGGAGATAGAACCTTATCATTCTAAACGGAGATAGAACCTCGTCATTCAAAGCTCACGCTCTGTCAACGGCAATTCAATTGAGTCTGAACCTGAGTCTCCCGTCCTCCGCAGGCGTGAAGGAGAACAGCATCGACAGCCTGGTGTTCGACACGCTCATCCCCAAGCCCATCATCCAGCGGTACCTCAACCTGCTCATGGAGCACCGGCGCATCATCCTGTCAGGGCCCAGCGGCACGGGGAAGTCCTTCCTGGCCAGCAAGCTGGCGGAGTTCATCGTCACCAAGTCGGGTCGAGAGGTCACCGAGCACAACGTGGCCAGCTTCAACGTTGACCAGAAATCGAGCAAGGTAAGACGTTACCTCAGCCAAAAGTTATTTCAAGAAAAATGGAAGAAGTGTCGTATAACTACTCTACTCCCATATCAAGGACAGCAGGCTTCTAGTGTGTGATGGGCCAGTAGTCCTTAACACTAGAGCAGACGTGCCTTTTTGACCGACTATAAGAGCTGTCTACAATGCTCAAGCTGCTATTTACACACGACCACTAGTTGGTAAATTAGCCTGCTTCCTACACAGAAAAACGGCAAAATATCTTTATATTAGCTTATCCTGATGTGATTTTTGAAAAAGTAAGGATACTGGGTGGTAGAACGCACATATCTAGGAAAAGTCATGAAAGGAGGGTCCTGACATTTGATTGAGTGCAAAGATATAACCTTTTTCTTTACTCTAAGTGTTAAGTGTTAATTAAGCACTGTCAGTTAAGACAAGAGCAATCCATTTCATACACAACGTGCCCCCTTACCCACTATAAAGTACCATCCTCACAAAAGTGAATTCCGAACGTCATCGTGACACTGTGTTATCCTGTGACTATGACAACGTCATGTGACTCACGGGGGTCGTGCGGTGCGTTTGTTGTTTGGTTCAGGACCTCCGTCAGTACCTGTCGAGCCTGGCGGAGCAGTGCAACTCGGAGGAGAGCGAGACGGAGCTGCCCACCGTGGTCATCCTGGACAACCTCCACCACATCGGCTCCCTCAGCGACATCTTCAACGGGTTCCTCAACTGCAAGTACCATAAATGGTGAGTCAGTCTGGCGGTCTCAGTCAAACAGTCGTCTCAGTCTGGCTGTCTCAGTCAAACCGTCGTCTCTGAAGAGACGGTGACAGTCATTGTTGTGAGACCGACTGAAATATCGCAAGTACCGTATTTTCCGGATTATAAATCGCACTGGACTATAAATCGCATTTATTTAGAAATGTATTTCACAAAATCCAAGACCAAGAACAGACATTTAATCTGGAAAAGCAAGTTATTCAACTACACAATAGCACACAGAACAACAGGCTGAATAGGCTAAATTAACATAACAAGCCACATTAACAGTTATTCAGCTACACAATAGCATAAAGAACATACCTGGGAGGCTGAATAGGCTAAATTAACATAACAAGCCAGCGAGTCCAACAAGCAAGTTACCAGTAAACAAGTTCACCAAGCTCCCGTTAATGTTTCAGTTAATTCTTCAGTGGTACAGGAGCAGCATATAGTTGTGACAAGCCCAGAGCGCCCTCTCGCGGCTGTAGACGGCAATGTAAAACTATGAAAAAAAGCGCTACTTATAGTCCGGAAAATACGGTAGCTGTGACATTTCATGAGGTAACGGTGCTGTGGAAAATGAATAACTGTGAAAACGGATTCTAAAGCAACGATCATGGTCTCGACCGTTCGTCGAAAGGAATGCAATTCTTCAAAGATGTAACTGCTTTGCCCTCTGGGTGATTGAGTTCATTGTGTCTTGTTGTCTCTTCTCCAGCCCGTATGTCATTGGAACCATGAACCAGGGGGTGTCGTCCTCTCCCAACCTTGAACTTCACCACAACTTCAGGTATGTGTTTACATATATGTGTATGTGTATATGTTGTATGTGTATTTCAGGTATGTGTCTGTATGTGTTTACGTCTTCACAACACTCACACTTGGTGCTCACGGACGTCTTTGAAACACCTTATCTGTCCGTCAACGCTCCGTAGATATGACAGATTACAACCAGCAAGGAATCAGTTCTCCTCCAGGGAGGACAGTAATTAACCTGGATAAGTAGCTTTGCTAATTGAACCTGATCAAATTATAACACGTACATCAAACGTCATGTTTTATTTGTCATGTCTGACAAGATAATGACGTGTAGAATATGGAAACTGGCAGTGTTTACTTCAGGTTGTCGTTCACCTCAGACAGAACTTGTCAAAAGTCATTCAATTAAATGGGAAAGTGTGTCCAAACTTTTGACTGGTGCTGTATAGAAATAAGATTTATTCACTCTGACAGCGAACACTCATTTATTAGGCTACAATTCTCAATTCTTCATTGTGACAGTGGAGTCTGCAGGAAATCACCATACAGGAAACGCAGTAATGAGTCTCATTATGCCAGCGTGAAATGCCAGGCAGGGCAGATGGCTCACAACCTCTCATACTGGCACTGTTAATGATGGGATGTTATGACAATACATAATGAACCGTGCGTCCGCACCAGGAAGTCTCTTTATTATGATAATCTCTATGAGGTCAGAGGTCACGTAGGTGTTATAACTAAGCACTGTATCATTCCATCATGGCTGCTCCAGACCGGCTGGTATCTGACCTGTTGTCTGTTGCCATTCTTCTTGTCTGTTGCCGCACCTCCTTTGGCCGTCACTCTTTCCAGTTTGCTGCCCCCTACTGACTGGAATGAGTTGCGAAAGACACTAAAACTCAACACCTTCATCTTGTTACCCTCTTTTAAAAACTCACTACTAGATATAGTCTCTGATCACTGCACCTGCTTTTAAAATGACCTCCCCCTGGTCCCTGCTGTCTTATATACTGTATTTATATATATATATATATATATATTGTGATGTTGTATTTGTTAGGATGTTTTTTAAATGGACTTTTGTTGTTTATTGTACTTATGTTTTATCAGTGGCGAGCGGTGCATTTCACATGGCTCTAGAAACTATACATCAGACAGAAACGCAGTATAACCGGGCGGTGCCATTTTTATTATAGCGGCACCTTGTCTGGGTGTATTCAATTCATTGCATGAAAACGAAAGCGTCAGTTATTTCCCGAACTTTGCTTATCGGTCTGTCGATCTCGATAGGAGAACCGTATCGAGTCCATTCAATGCTGGTTATCTTCCTCATGTTCCCACCACTGTGTTTTATATTGTATATACGGTGTTGTGTTGTACAGACTTGTCTCTGTTCGGCCCTCTTGGCCAAATGAGAGTTGGTTCTCACTTCTCAGTTGACCTGATCTGGTTAAATAAAGGTTCCATTCTTTCCTCCGTCCAGATGGGTGTTGTGCGCCAACCACACGGAGCCGGTGAAGGGCTTCCTGGGTCGGTTCCTCCGGCGGAAGCTGATCCAGACGGAGCTGGACAGGAACACGCGCAGCAACGACCTCATCAGGATCATCGACTGGATCCCCAAGACCTGGCAGCACCTCAACAGCTTCCTGGAGACGCACAGCTCCTCTGATGTCACCATCGGTCAGTCAGCCCCGCAGTCCTGTCTCACACACACACACACACATGCACGCAAGCACACACACATGCAGACACACGCACACATGCAGACACGCACACACACATGCACACACACACACATGCAGACACGCGCACACATCCGCACATGCACACACACACACACACGCACACACACACACACACACACACACACACACACACACATGCATGCAAGCACACACACACATGCAGACACGCGCACACATCCGCACACGCACACATCTGCACGCGCACACACACACACAACAACTTCCCCATTTGTTCCGATCATAACTTTCAAATACTTTCAATTTGATTTCACTGTCAAGTAATTGGTAGCAATTAGCAGGTCCAGTTGACCGTCTCCAGTCCTCATGTCCTGTGTTGTTGTGTTGTGTTCTTCTTCCCGCAGGTCCCAGGCTGTTCCTGTCCTGCCCCATGGACGGGGAGGGCTCGCGGGTCTGGTTCACCGACCTGTGGAACTACTCCCTGGTGCCCTACCTGCTGGAGGCCGTGAGGGAGGGGCTCCAGGTGGGTCACACGGAGGTCAAAGGGCACTGAGCAGGACACTGAGCTGTGTAGGACCACAAAGAGGGAGTTTATACAGAGTGAACTGGTCCATGGGTTGTTGTTTTTTCCATTCTGGTGAATCAGTAGTACACAGTCCAGCTAGCGCTCCATGTGTCCAGATGCTCCGGCTGCTCTGTTATTACTGTCTGTTATTACTGTCTGTTATTACTGTCTGTATCACGTCAACCGTTCGTGACGTTAGAATTATAAGATTCTATCTCAAAATTGCGTTTTTTACATAATCTGATCCATTAGGTGTTTATTAATGCCTGTGTGGTGTTATTTTTAAAATGTTGACATTTTTGAGTTAGTAATTAATAAAATACAAAGGTTCCATCTCACAAAACATAATGGAATGTAAAAACGTTGACGCTCAATATCTCTGAACTGCCCTAGACGGAGATAGAACCTTATCATTCTAAACGGAGATAGAACCTTATCATTCTAAACGGAGATAGAACCTTATCATTCTAAACGGAGATAGAACCTTATCATTCTAAGCTCACGCGTTATAGTTTCCCTCCCTCTCCTAACGTACCTCTCGTCGTCGTCGTCCCCCCCCCTACAGCTGTACGGTAAGAGGGCAGCGTGGGAGGACCCGTCCAAGTGGGTGAACGACACCTACCCCTGGAACTCCGCCTCCCTGCAGCACGAAGGCCAGTCCCTGTTGCAGCTGCGGCCGGAGGACGTGGGCTACGACGGCTACAGCTCCTCCAAGGAGGGCGCCTCCTCCAAGCAGGTGTCCCAGAGCGACACGGAGGGAGACCCCCTGGTTTGTTAGTTTTTTTGTTTGTTTGTTTATTTGGATCCACCATTAGATACAGCAAATATGCACTAGCTATTCTTCCTGGGGTCCTCATACCAATTTTTCATCTTAAACACTTAAATACAGACAATACACTTCCATAACATTCATACATACATACATAAGCTCTATTATTTACATTTACATTTTTAGTTGAAGACAACTTAATAACGAAATAAAGAAAAAGAATATAGAAAAAAAAGTGGAGAGACAAAAACATAACTCTCCTTACCCTTGGGATCACAAGATCACAAGCTCAATTCACCATTGAGAAACACTTCATTGATGTAAACAGATACATCTTTGATTTTTACGAGAAGGAAAAATCGTGTAGAGCGACACGGAGGGAGACCCGCTGGTGAGGAGAAAGACACAGAACCCAATGTACCAATGTGGGGCGGCTGTGGCACAGGAGGTAGAGGCTGTGTCTGTGGCGCAGGAGGTAGAGGCTGTGTCTCAGGAGGTAGAGGCTGTGTCTCAGGAGGTAGAGGCTGTGTCTCAGGAGGTAGAGGCTGTGTCTCAGGAGGTAGAGGCTGTGTCTCAGGAGGTAGAGGCCGTGTCTCAGGAGGTAGAGGCTGTGTCTCAGGAGGTAGAGGCTGTGTCTCAGGGGGTAGAGGCTGTGTCTCAGGAGGTAGAGGCTGTGTCTCAGGAGGTAGAGGCTGTGTCTCAGGAGGTAGAGGCCGTGTCTCAGGAGGGAGAGGCTGTGTCTCAGGAGGTAGAGGCTGTGTCTCAGGAGGTAGAGGCTGTGTCTCAGGAGGTAGAGGCTGTGTCTCAGGAGGTAGAGGCTGTGGCGCAGGAGGTAGAGGCTGTGTCTCAGGAGGTAGAGGCTGTGTCTCAGGAGGTAGAGGCTGTGTCTCAGGAGGTAGAGGCTGTGTCTCAGGAGGTAGAGGCTGTGTCTGTGTCTCAGGAGGTAGAGGCTGTGTCTCAGGAGGTAGAGGCTGTGTCTCAGGAGGTAGAGGCTGTGTCTCAGGAGGTAGAGGCTGTGTCTCAGGAGGTAGAGGCTGTGTCTCAGGAGGTAGAGGCTGTGTCTCAGGAGGTAGAGGCTGTGTCTCAGGAGGTAGAGGCCGTGTCTCAGGAGGTAGAGGCCGTGTCTCAGGAGGTAGAGGCTGTGTCTCAGGAGGTAGAGGCT